>NC_052310.1:8858995-8948995 GCF_016432855.1 Salvelinus namaycush
TGTCTCTCCATCAGGTCCTAATGGCCTGGTACTCAGGGCTCTATTATCCCTCCATCAGGTCCTAATGGCCTGGTACTCAGGGCTCTATTATCCCTCCATCAGGTCCTAATGGCCTGGTACTCAGAGCTCTATTGTTTCTCCATCAGGTCCTTAATGGCCTGGTACTCAGGGCTCTATTGTCCCTCCATCAGGTCCTAATGGCCTGGTACTCAGAGCTCTATTGTTCCTCCATCAGGTCCTAATGGCCTGGTACTCAGTGCTCTATTGTTCCTCCATCAGGTCCTTAATGGCCTGGTACTCAGAGCTCTATTGTCTCTCCATCAGGTCCTAATGGCCTGGTACTCAGGGCTCTATTATCCCTCCATCAGGTCCTAATGGCCTGGTACTCAGGGCTCTATTATCCCTCCATCAGGTCCTAATGGCCTGGTACTCAGAGCTCTATTGTTTCTCCATCAGGTCCTTAATGGCCTGGTACTCAGGGCTCTATTGTCCCTCCATCAGGTCCTAATGGCCTGGTACTCAGGGCTCTATTATCCCTCCATCAGGTCCTAATGGCCTGGTACTCAGAGCTCTATTGTCCCTCCATCAGGTCCTAATGGCCTGGTACTCAGGGCTCTATTATCCCTCCATCAGGTCCTAATGGCCTGGTACTCAGAGCTCTATTGTCCCTCCATCAGGTCCTAATGGACTGGTACTCAGGGCTCTATTATCCCTCCATCAGGTCCTAATGGCCTGGTACTCAGAGCTCTATTATCCCTGCATCAGGTCCTAATGCCCTGGTACTCAGGGCTCTATTGTCCCTCCATCAGGTCCTAATGGCCTGGTTCTCAGGGCTCTATTGTTCCTCCATCAGGTCCTAATGGCCTGATACTCAGTGCTCTACTGTCCCTCCATCAGGTCCTAATGGCCTGGTACTCAGGGCTCTATTGTCCCTCCATCAGGTCCTAATGGCCTGGTTCTCAGGGCTCTATTGTTCCTCCATCAGGTCCTAATGGCCTGGTACTCAGAGCTCTATTGTTCCTCCATCAGGTCCTAATGGCCTGGTACTCAGTGCTCTATTGTTCCTCCATCAGGTCCTAATGGCCTGGTTCTCAGGGCTCTATTGTTCCTCCATCAGGTCCTAATGGCCTGCTGCTTTCGCAACAGCTAATGGGGATCCTAATAAAATACCAAATACGAAAAATTCTAAACACCCAGAACATATTAGAGTTTATGCATACCCATAGGCCTATATATGAACCCAAGCCCGAAAACAAAATCTGAATTAATATAATTATTGTGCCGTTATACAATACATATCCTACAGCATATTACACACGGCACAAACGTTAAATGTTTTGATTTCTAACACATTATAAGGTTTGTATCGTTCACAACTAAAGTTACCAAATAACTGTAAATATAGCATATAGGACCTGTTTCAAATGTTCACTTTTACACTCAACGTAGACACTTCATATGCTCCCTCTGCTCCGAAAGTTAAGTTCAATTAAATTCTTCTTACTATAAAATCATATAATATAAAATAATGCCACGGGACTTATAAGCATATCTTATCAGCTAAATGAACAAGCCCAGTGTCCCAGTGCCTATGGCATGGAGCATAGCCAGATAACATACAGTCGGTCAACTCATATTCTGTTCCTCTGAAATACATTTTCTTCATGTCATAATGTTTCTTTAGACCTGAATAAAATAAATAAAGGATTTATTGTGATAGTATATATTAAATAGATTTATTCAACTTTTAAAAATATAAATGTTCCTAAAGGTCTGCATCAGCGGCTTGTATGCGCGGAGGCGCTTAACTGTCTATGTTAATTAAAGGTCATTTACCGTGAGACCGGCAGTCTTGGGCATGACAATAACCGGTTGACTAAATGTCATGATCGCCACAGCCCTAGGGATTACACTGGGAAGAGTCTTGTTGATGATTCCTGTAACCAGAAAGCCCGCCCCACTGTTTAAATGTAGACTCAGTAATATGACATCATCGTAAACCGTTTAGACATCAACAACTAACACATTGTGCCTTTTTAAGTTGATGTCATTTCATCTTCTACCTCTAGAGGGCATGCTGAGGTGGTGACTGACAGAGCGTTCGGCGAGGGTTCTGGTATCATCCTGTTGGACGATGTGCGTTGTGAGGGGACGGAGTCGTCCCTGCTGGACTGTCGCCATGGCACCTGGGGCCATAGCGACTGTTCCCATGGAGAGGATGTGGGCGTGCGATGCAGGTCCGGAGCTAAAGAAGAAGAGACCAATGAGGTGCCGGCTGTTGCACCTGCCACAGGTGAGGCTTACTCCGTCAGCAATACGGCCAAGCGACCATCAGGCCTTTTCATTAGCTTGTACGAGTATGTTTGTGTTGCAGGTCCTCTGTTGCGTCTGGTTGGGGGTGGTAGCCATAACGAAGGTCGTGTGGAAGTCTATCTCCATGGAGACTGGGGGAGTATCTGTGACTCAGGCTGGAACGATCTGAACGCTGCTGTGGTCTGCAGACAGCTGGGCCACAGGTGAGTGTGTCTGTGTGTGTTCAGACCTTTGTGTTGAAGAGTAGCTTCAATCAATACAGCATTTGTAATATCTCTCTTTATCTCTGTCTTTCACTCTCCCACTCTTCCCCCTTTTCCTGTTCTCCTTTTCTCCCTGTCCTCCTCCTCCTCCCTCAGTGGTCATGCTGTAGCAGCAGCTGGGTTCGGTCGGGGGAAGGGTCCTGTCCACCTGGACCAGGTGAGGTGTACCGGGAAGGAGGACTTCTTGGGGGAGTGTCCTTCTCTGGGCCGGGGCCGTGACGGCTGCAGATGGAGACAGGATGCAGGGGTGAGCTGTGACCACGCCCCCCGGGCAACAGAGGGCCAGGCCAGGTCAAGTGAGCTCACCTGTGGAGTGAGGAAGATTGTGGAGGAAGGGAACGAGAGGAAGAGTGGAGGAGGAGGAGAGAATGTACTCAGGTAAGAGAAGCTTTACGTACAGCGTAGATACACAGAATATCACACGCCTCATGAGAAGTTAACGCGCGGACACACCACACACAGACACTCTACCCTCCCCTCCCCCTCTCCTCTAGGACATTGTGGCCATGGCAGGTGTCAGTGTGGTTGGGTTCTGAGGGGAAAGATGGCCATCCTATCTGTAGTGGTACTCTGATCTCTCCCTGCTGGGCCCTGGCCTCCGCTCACTGCTTCACCAGGTGAGACCTCTCCTTTTCCTTTCTCGTTTCCTTTTTTTAGTCATTTCTTTTTTCTACTTTCAGTGCTCACGTCTTCTTTTTCATCCTTCATTTCTTTCCATCCAATTTTATGTCCCCGTTTTCCAAACACTTACACCTGCTATCTCTCCCTCTCCCCCTCCAAGGTTTGGTATTGGCCCGTCTCAGTATGTGGTGCGCGTGGGGGGTTCTGACCGAATTCTGACCCCGGAGCGAGTGGTGGTCCATAGAAAGTTCAGAGCAGATCAGGGCCCTGGGGGTCATGACCTGGCCCTGCTGAGGCTGCCCAGCCCCAAGGATCACTGTTTGACCTTTGACCCCCACACTAACGCAGCCTGCCTCCCCACCCCGGACGCTGCGGGGGGGAAGACCCCCTTGTCCTGCATTGCCGCGGTTACCGCTGGCTGGGACGGCCCAGGTACGCCTCACTTTCCACTACCTCTTAACTACAACCTCTTAGGATATATGGTTTAGTGCTGAGACGTTAGTAAGTTATTCCTCCCTACTGTACATATCCTCTTCCCCCTCAGATGCTGTGCTCCAGTCCTGGGTACCCCTCCTGACGTCATGGCAGTGTAAGAAGCGTTATGGCGATGGTTACTCCTCCCACGGCACGCTGTGCGCTGGCAGCCCCCCTGACACACGTCGTCTCCACGGGAACAACGGTTGCCAGGGCAACTGGGGCGGTGGGCTGGTATGCCAGGGGGAGGGAGGGCGATGGGTGTTGACCGGGATCGTCTCCGGGGGTTACGGTTGCAGCGACCCCTCAACCCCGGCGCTCTACACACGGGTCAGCCGGTTCGGGGGCTGGATCGAGGAAGTCACACACAGGAGCGGGACATACACACACACACAATCATGACGAGTTGAAAAAACACACTGACGATCAATTCATACACACACACGATCAGCACAGAAATATACACACACATACACACACACACACACACACACACGATCACAATGAACACATACAAAATCTGCATACACACACTCACAATAAACACACACACACTCTTGTCTGATCCAGGACACGCCATTGGCTCACCGGCCGTGTCATGTGACTATCAGAGGAAGGATAGATGATGATGGAGGAAGAAGAGGAGGACATGTTGGAAAAGGAGGGAGAGAAAGAGGAAAGATACAAGAGAAGAAGAACGAGAAGAGATCCTCCTCTGCCCCCCTGACCTCTGACCCCTGACCATGTAGACTTTTGTGTGTGTGCATGTGTATTACACTAGCTATGGGGTGTGTGCATTCATGTATGTGTGCCATCTGTGTGTGTATCATCTGTGTGTCTGGGAGGGGAGGTGCTGTAGTGATGTGTAGCTAGACGACGTGCTTTAGGTAGTCACTTCTCTGACAGTGGGGTTGAGTTTCTTGTGATGCCCTATTTGAATGTGAAGTCTGTCCAGAATGATCTGTTATTCTTTAACCAGTGGTAAAAAAATAATATATAAGCTGTTGTTCAAAAGCTGTTCTCGAATATCTAATATCACTTTTGTATTCCTGAAGATGCTATCTACCTTGGAGGGGACTGTCGCTTCTTTCACATGTGAACTGGAGAAGCTCTTCTGTCTCCTTTCAAATAAACTGGACTTTCTTGGGGGGGGCTCAAAACTGGACTCTTCATTTGGCGGCAGTTAGCCTTGAGGTTTAGGCCAGTAACCTGAGGTTGTTGGTGTCAGTTCCCAGCTACCATCTGCCGTTGTGCCCTACAGCAAGACTCTACTGCTCCAACAAATTGCTCCAGGGATTCTGCGCTGTGGCATACGCTGTGCCTCTCAACGGCATTGCGACATCATGAAAAACAAAATGATATTCTATGCTACTCTATTTTTCTCTCTCCTGTCAAAGCCATGGAAAGCCAGGGGGTGGATCGTATTCATCTTTTTCTACTGATCTCCCTGAATGGCTCTAGTTGTTAACGTTGTGTGTAAATACTTCTGATTGTTTATGTGTTGCATTCATTAATGTCTGATTTCAATGTTTTTCTATGACCTCAGTAGTAGACGGTGTTGTCATATTCAGAGGCATAATTTATCCTACGCTTGAGGGAGAAGTTGCCCCTAACCCGAGATCTAGGATCAGATTAGCCAACTCCAAATGATATGGCATCAAACATATGGAAACCATGTGTTTGATACCATTCCACTTATTCCGCTCCAGCCATTAGCACAAGCCCCTCCTCCCCAATTAAGGTGCCACCAACTTCCTGTGGGGAGGATGCAAAAAGATCTGACCCAGGACCAGTGGTTAGGTTGAACTTCTACCAGCTCCATATACAGTATGGCCCTGATGATAGTTTATTTGTTTCTAACTGGCTCAATCAGGTGTGGTGAAGCCTCTTGTATTCCATAACTAATTGTTTCTCTCAAACAGGAAATGCTCCTATTCCTTATTTTATCCTCTTGAGACTCCTGTCTATCCAGTAACATGTGGTTTGTCATGTATAATCATCACATTCAACTCCTCCTTGTGACTTCATGTTTGAGTAAAACTGTTCAGTCATACTAAGGCCTCTTATTCAATCCGTATCGCGGAAGTTCAGCGTAACAGCGTGATTGAAATTTAAAGGCAATGTTCCCACGTTAGCGGAGACTGCGTTCACAGTAAACGCCGCATATGTCGGCTCAATGGGAAATGACCTTTACATTTCTACTGTAAGTCTTCAGCGATACAGATTGACTAGAGTCCTAAATCAATGTAAATATTTCCATAGCTGGACATATTCCACCAAACCCACATTGCATACTGTAGCCAGTGTGTGTTTGCGCATAGGAAACAGTAGTTTGTAAACACAGACACTGCATAAACAATGCTTCTGTGGGTTTGATTGAATTCGAGACAGAGTTCACCATGTCTGTTTGAAGCTGTGAAGAGTCTGACTCAGTAGAAATGTAAAACCGTCTTACAGACATCTGTGTGTTCCTCTGACTGGTCTGTACTGAAACACGATGGACTATTGAAGGGTATTGTGCTGGTCTCTAATGTCTGGTCTTTATAACACATCAAAATAAATGTCTTTTTTTGTCTGTTCTTTATGGAGGAGTATTACTGTAGAACAGCGGCTTGATGACCACAGTAAGTGAGCGTCGTTTCTAATGGCTGTATTTACATCATCACAGCCACTGGGGGGTGCTATCTAATGCGTTGAATGAAGCCTCTGCCTGCTCAATGCTCAGGCGAATAAGCAGGAGAGTTCACATGATGGCTACACAGCTGGATGGAGTCCCACATAACTTACAGGAAAACCCCACAAACTGAGGTGGACACAGACCTGAATGTGCTACTTCAGTTGAATGCATTCATTGTAAATCCGTTTGGATAAGAACCTTTGATAAGTTTGCTAAATTACTAAATGTTGTGCGGTGTTTAGGCCTACATGTTGATTAAAGGTGCAATATGTAGAAATCGCTCCGCCATTTCCTGGTTGCTAAAATTCAAATAATTTGCCTAATTTTAGTTGACGTGACAACTTGTTCTCAACTAGCCTACTTGGTTAAAAGTGAATTTTTGAAATATATATTTTTTAAACAAGCACTCAAGAGTGTAGAGAATCACTGTACCATCTAAACCCCTGACATTTTTTTTCAGCTGGTGTACCAAACTGAAAGTAAAAGATACAAAAACAAATCTTAAGAACGGGAAGCATAGAAATACATTGAAAATCACGAATCGGACAGAAAGAACAGGTTGTCTATTGAAGCTGATCTACAGCATGAAGCTGTGAGGACACCTTGTGGCCTCAGATAAAGCTATTCTCTAGTGACTCCTTCAGCGCTACATCTTAACCCAGGGCACCAGACCATGTGATGCACTGACAATATAAATGGACTTAAGACACCGGTGGAGACCAGGGGTAATTCTCAATAGTCTTTCCTTAAATTTCTCATCCTCTCCCTGGCTGTCTCTGTCTCAACCTATCAAAGGGAAGCGAGGAGAGTATTCGAGGACATTACAAGTGGGTTTTCCTTGTTTCCCCTCTCCTCGGTCTCAAAACATCAGAGGTAAGCTTAGGGCTCAATTCAATCCGTATTGCGGAATTTCCGAGCTTGAAATGTAAAAGGTCATTTCCGATCGCAGCATTTAACGTGAATGCTGTCTCCACGAACGCGCGAACATTGCCTTTAAAATTAAATCGTGCTCTAGCGCTGAAGTCACACAACACAGATTGAATCAAGCCCTAAGTAACAAGATTGGAGAAGAATGGTGTCCCTCTGACATTTTGAGGAGGCGGGCAGAAGAAGGGAGAGAAACAAGGAATTGAGGAAAGACTTGAGAATGAGCTCAGGGTTTTTATTCCTGGTTCTAGTCAACATGATGTCTGTAACCTTTGAGAAGACAGACGGGTAGAGAACAAGAGAGAGCGACAGATGGCCAGATAGATGGACAGCATGCTGGACATGTGACAGTAGGTCAGTGAATGTGTGTGTGAGTCAGTATTAGTGTGGGTGTGTGTGCATGAACGTGTGTGGCAGTGGTGGATATTGTGTGTGTAGAAGCTGACCTGCAGCAGTGTCCTCATTAATCACAGAGAAGACCGGGACCAAGAGACTTGTCCTACATCTGACACACACTCACGGGAGTACGCAGTCCGCCTTAAATAAGGTTACACGCGGAAGTACGCAGTCCGCCTTCAATAAGGTTACACAGTCTGCCTTAAATAAGGTAACAATACTGCCCTAAATAGGTGCAGACTACATAACACCGCCGTGTCACCTTTAATGAGAACACAAGATGACTGGAAATCTTGAGACTTCTAAGGCAGACACACTATCAATAGATTCAGGTGAACAGTTACAGTAGCAGAGTAGGACCATGTTAATCAGACCACGCACTGCAGTATCATTAGTATGAAGCAATCAGTGGAGGCTGGTGGGAGGTGCTACAGGAGGACAGGCTCATTGTTATTGCTGCAATGGAATGGTATCAAAACACGTCAATCATATGGAAACCACGTGTTTGTCTCCGTTCCATTAATTCCATTCCAGAAATTATGAGCCCATCCTCCTATAGCTCCTCCCACCAGCCTCCACTGGAAGTAGTGTACAGGACACACATTCTAAGGGCTAGCAGGACATTGGAACACTGGTTAAACTGTTTGTTTCGGACATGAAAAGAGACACACAAAACGGTGCTGAAATATTTTTATTAAATACTTTCAAGATCCAAGTTGAATAACAAAGCTATGATAAAGGACCTAGTAATATTGAGACAAACACGTGATCGTCCTCAATTCATGGTTTTATTTTACCGTACATCATGATCATGCAAAAAAAAAAACCTCCAGCATCCAACGACTGCTGGGGAAAGAAAGCGCAGGCCGACAGGTTAACATCACAACGCAGGGAGAGTACTGACAATGAGCTTTATACCAAGCTAAGGCTCCGCAATCCTTTTTGTAATTAAATAGTCTTTTTATTTATTTTTTTAAATATTTTTTTAATCTCATGTCACCTATTCAATATTCTGGATGGAGGAGGGTTTTTCATTTTTATTTCAAAAGATGCAAATATGATATCGTTAGTATATACCCTATCCTCTACCCTAGTTCAGGTAGGTGCACAGTGGAGATGCTTAAACTGAAAACATGCATACATCTTTCTGGTTTAATTCCACAAATTATTATGTGATCTCTGAACTCTCTACTGCTCTTCTCTCACCTGAATGGCCAATATAAGGACTGAAATACCACTGAGGGGGTGAAATTAAATGAATACATTTACTATTAATTTTAATTGATTATGTTGTCTCCACGTTCACCCTCTATTCCCTTTTTCCTGTCTGTGTGTGTATGTGTGTGTAACAGATTTCTATCCTCAACAACTGATCTTGATTAAGTCCCTTCCTTCCCTGTGATATTATAACCAGCTAGTCTGATCAGTTAAATAGTTGGGTGTAACTTTAGTGTGTGTGTGTGTGTGAGATATATATAGAGTGCAGAACTTTCCAAACAGCAAACAGTAAACAAAAACATTGTCAACAAAACCCAAACCAGGAGACAGACAGACACAGAGAGAGAGAGACATTCAAACAGAGAAACAGACACCGCTCGACAAAATGGGGAGAATGAAGGACACTGTTACTAATGGAGGGACACCGCTCTACAAATGGGGAGAATGAAGGACACTGTTACTAATGGAGGGACACCGCTCTACAAATGGGGAGAATGAAGGACACTGTTACTAATGGAGGGACACCGCTCTACAAATGGGGAGAATGAAGGACACTGTTACTAATGGAGGGACACCGCTCTACAAATGGGGAGAATGAAGGACACTGTTACTAATGGAGGGACACCGCACAAAGAACGGATGAAAACACACTACCGGAGTTTCACCATGGAGACGGTGCAGCGGTGAAGATATGTTACAACGCCTGACACACCACAGAGTGTGTAGGTGTGAGCAAGTGTGTTCACGATATGCATTTACACAGAACGTGTGAGACTGGAGGCTCAGGACGTGAAGATAGAGTGAGAACTTGGACGGGAGGCGTGCATGTGTTGACGTGTGAGCGCCTTGTTGATCGTCACACGGTGTCAACCACATGTAGACGTCAGAGGTTATGTCAAAATGGGGTCAGGAACACGGCCATGGGACTACGGCTGGTGTGTGTGACCAGATGGTGTTCACCCCTTTGTCGTGCACTCTGAATGAGTCTCTTAGACTTATATACACACACACACACACCATCTAAAACACAGCCAGAGGGTGGGAGAGTGAAACGGAGAGGGGAGGGGTGAGGAAAGGGAGAGAGCGAGAGAAAACATGCAAAATGCAGACGCCTTTTCCCAAAAGTCCCTCTCTCCCACTGCAGACAGATAAAACAGACAGTACACATTGCAGCTTCACTTTTACAATAAAACCCCTTTTAAAACGCAGTCACTTACAATTTGTCTCAAACAGACTCAGACACAGTCCACAGAAACGCAACGTAAACACAAGGCTAAAAACACAACAGAAACAAAATCGCTCTCGAATGCACCCCCCTACCTTCCCTTCTCTCAAAAAAACTAAAGCAGCAAAGAACACAGAAACGTGTAAAAAGCCTACAGTTGTACACTTTGGTGTTTCCTCACATCAAGTTATTACATCCTTTCTGATCGAACCGACTGTCCTTCCGTTCAGAATTCTGATAGGGAATTCTCCATTTACAAAACCCAACATGTCACCTCTATCAAATCACACACATTCTCCTCTCATTCCACGTATATATAAATGCTTGGTAGGGTTGGGTGTTGTCTGATACTAGTCATATATTATCCTGTATACTTACAACTCATTGTCATATCTGGCATTACAAGTTCATTAACCCTTCCTCCCCCCGCTCCTCTCATCATCTCAAAATGGCTGCCGTGGACGGGAGACAAAATGGCTGCCGGGTGGGAGGGGTCAGAGGTCAAAGGACAAGCCCTCCTATTGGGCGTCAGATGCATGCATCATTCCCACAGGGGCGGAGTCCACACTCGGCCGCCCCCCAGCGGATCAAAGGATAGACGGAATTGGTTGGTGTTGCAGAGAGGGTGCAGTCTTGCCCGGCCGGGCTCCTGGCATGGGCCAATCCACAAAGAGGACACACCCCCAAAACACACTAGCCGAAAACACGCCCCAAAAAACTCACACTCCGCCTGGAGTGTTTGGACACCTGAGGGAGATCGAAACAGAGAGAGAAAGAAAGACAAAAAAAGAGAGAGAATGGGAGCAAACCTTTAATCCCTTGAAAGTTCTAAAAAGTGTGTGTATATATACGTGGACGTGTTTCACTATACTTGTGGGGACCAGAAGTCCAGAAGTCCAGAAGGGACCAGAAGTCCCCACAAGCATAAGAAACCAACAAAAATGTTACCCACAGGAGACATTCTGTTAGTCCCCACAAGGAAAAAGGGTATTTCTAGGGGTTTAGGATTAAGGTTCAAATTAGTGTTAGGGATAGAATTAGGATTAGGGGCTAAAGGTTAGGCTTAGGTTTTGGGGTTAAGGTTCAGTAATATATACGAATGGGAATCAATTGTGTGTCTCCACAAGGTTAGTTATACACACACACAGTTTATTTGTGTGAGTACATACCAGATCACTGCAGCGGTGCGGCCGGAGCACCAGAGCAGTGGAAGTGAACGTTGAGCCACTTGCTGTCGCGGCGATGCCACACCCTAGTCTCCTCCGATTGGCTGGAGCGGGGGCGGCCCTGGCCATCGACGAATTGTGTAAGGCGGATGTAGGCGATGCAGGCAGCCTCCTCTCCAATCAGATGAACGTGGGGGTTCAGCAGGGTGGTGTGGACAGGCTTACTGTTCTTACTCAGCACTGTAGGAACACATAAAACATGTTTGGATCTCTGCTGAACTCGTTCGTTGTATGTTCAGAAGTGTATGAAATAGCGAAAGAGACTCACAGTTTTCAAAGTAGAACTTGTGGAAGTCCATTCCCTCCACCAGGTTCCCCAGAGCTTCAGGCTCAAAGGAAGTCAGACCTGGATCACAGATCCTCCTGATGAGAGAGGAGAAGAGAGAGCGAGAGCGACAACATTAGGTTCATGTTAGTAACTAATCAGCCGTGTGAAACAACGTAGCTGTACTCACGTGTAGGCCTCAAAGTCTCCATTGTTCACGGCTTCAATCAGCTGTTCAGTTATCTTGATTATCTCCTGCTTACGAGCTTGAGAGAG
Source organism: Salvelinus namaycush (assembly GCF_016432855.1). Taxonomy (NCBI): domain Eukaryota; kingdom Metazoa; phylum Chordata; class Actinopteri; order Salmoniformes; family Salmonidae; genus Salvelinus; species Salvelinus namaycush. The sequence goes on from NC_052310.1 coordinate 8,870,877, forward strand.
GAGAGAGAGAGAGAGATGGAAGTTCAGCGATCTAGCTAAATAGGAACTACTTCACATCTTACCCGCCACCATAGCTCTACTCGCTCTCTACTTTTTCCCTGACAGCTCCATACTAGTGTGTGTATATCTCTCTCTCTGTGTGTGTGTGTGCTTACTGTGCTGTGCTGTGGTATTGGCTGTTACAGGGACATTGTTGCTCCCTAGTGGAGCGGCGGGCGGAGCAGACTGAGCATGCTCAGACTCGGGGTTGGAGCCTTGATCAGAGCCGTTCCACGCCATGCGCTTTACATCATGCAGAGGAACGGCTGGAACACACAACGCATGGTCACTCACATACACACGCATGCAGTTAGACACATGCAAACCACTCGAACACACGACATGAAGGAACAGTAATGATGGATGTTGGTTCATGAAAAAGACATTGAAACAGACACGGGGGGGGGGGGGGGGGCTCTGAGCAGCTCAGCTGACGAGGAAGAAATCTGCTTCCTGCATCATGATTTTACACTACGTGTCCCTTCGTTCCACATTGCAGAAACACACTTCTCTCTATGAAAACTGACGATACACATTAAGGATGGCTCTCCAATCAGCAATTTGAGAAGCAGAACAGAGGCCTGCCATTGGATCACAGCATGTCAGAGCACTGGCCAACAGGAGAGCAGTGTTTTGAGAGAGGAGGAGGAGAGAGAGGACAGCACCGTGGGGGAGGAAGAGAGAGAGAAGGACACCACCGTGGGGGAGGAAGAGAGAGGAGGAGAGAGAGAGAGAGAAGGACAGCACCGTGGGGGAGGAAGAGAGAGGAGGAGAGAGAGAGAGGACAGCACCGTGGGGGAGGAAGAGAGAGGAGGAGAGAGAGAGAGAGAAGGACAGCACCGTGGGGGAGGAAGAGAGAGGAGGAGAGAGAGAGAGAAGGACAGCACCGTGGGGGAGGAAGAGAGAGGAGGAGAGAGAGAGAGAAGGACAGCACCGTGGGGGAGGAAGAGAGAGGAGGAGAGAGAGAGAGAAGGACAGCACCGTGGGGGAGGAAGAGAGAGGAGGAGAGAGAGAAGGACAGCACCGTGGGGGAGGAAGAGAGAGGAGGAGAGAGAGAAGGACAGCACCGTGGGGGAGGAAGAGTGGGGGTCATTGGGACGACCACAAAAGGTTGTGGTTGCTGTGAAAACACTTACTGGCAGGCGAGTTGTCAGACGAGGTCAGAAGAGAGGGCATCTCGTCTGTAGCACTTCCCTGACTCATCATCACAACGCTGTCTGCTAGATTAGAACACACACGGACAGACAGGCACACGAAATAATGCGCATGTACACACACACACGGGTGAGTCACACACACACACACACACACACACACACACACACACACACACACACACACACACACACACACACACACACACACACGGGTGAGACACACACACACACACAGCTAGCTATATAGCACAGGCAGGTCATCCTATCAGAAACAATATGTTAGACCACAAAGAGAGGAAGAGAGTCATTTTACTACCTTTCATATCCTCATCCTCATTTGTGTTGCTACTCTCTGTAGAACCCTGGAGAAAGAGATAGTGATAGAGAGATAGTGATGAGAGAGATTAACAACACATAGGTTAACAACATACGAGTCAGACTCACACTAACTGCACACCAACACCCTCACCTTGACCCCATCAGCAGCAACCAGTGTATTTTGAGATTCCTGGGAGAAGGGGAGCATAGAGTTAAGTCTGGTTACACACACACACACACACACACACACACACACACACACACACACACACACACACACACACACACACACACACACACACACACACACACACACACACACACACACACACACACACACACACACACACACACACACACACACACACACACACACGCCTGGGGTTGGAGATGATATTAAGATGGAGGATGGAGTAGGAAGGGGTTAGAGGTCCATGAAGGGTCCAACCTTAAACACTCAGACTCCAACACACACAAGACCACTAGGACCACTAGGAAGAGACGGGTAAACAGTATGGAGGGTAGGTTGCTAGGGAGGGATCATGGACTTTAAGTTGCTAGGAGGTTAGAGTGCTAGGAGAGGAGACCGTGATGAAGGGAACGGGGGAGGAGAGGAGGTTAGGGTGCTAGGAGAGGAGACGAGGCTGAGGGGAACGGAGGTGGTTAGGGTGCTAGGAGACAGTGATGAAGGGAACAGGGGAGAGGAGGTTAGGGTGCTAGGAGAGGAGACGAGGCTGAGGGGAACGGAGGTGGTTAGGGTGCTAGGAGACAGTGATGAAGGGAACAGGGGAGGAGAGGAGGTTAGGGTGCTAGGAGAGGAGACGAGGCTGAGGGGAACGGAGGTGGTTAGGGTGCTAGGAGAGGAGACCGTGATGAAGGGAACGGGGAGGAAAGGAGGTTAGGGTGCTAGGAGAGGAGACGAGGCTGAGGGGAACGGAGGTGGTTAGGGTGCTAGGAGAGGAGACGAGGCTGAGGGGAACGGAGGTGGTTAGGGTGCTAGGAGAGGAAACTGTGATGAAGGGAACAGGGGAGGAGGTTAGGGTGCTAGGAGAGGAGACGAGGCTGAGGGGAACATAGAGAGGAGGTGATGGTTAAGGTTCTGTACCATTTGTGCGGCGGCCATGCTGTTGTCCTTCATGGCATTGATGGCACTCACTATGCTGTTCTTACTGTTGTTGTTGGTCGTAGGCTGAGACACACAAATAACAAAACTCAACTGAAAAGAGTAAAATCTTAATTTCCCTCTTTACATATACAGCCTGTAGTTCTCCACTAAATCAAGTAATCACCTCACCACCCCTGTGAGCCAGAAGGGTATGTGTGTGTGTGTGTATATACAGTGATCCCTCGCCACTTCGCGGTTCACTTATCGCGGATTCGCTATTTCGCGGATTTTCATAATGCATTTTTTTTTTTTTTTTGGTGCATTGTGCTCTGCATTCTGATTCGCTAAAAACTCACTCCCGCTTCTTGTATCAAAACATGCTACGAATTGTGCTATCATTTTGTCGTCTCGTGCAGTTGTGTACGTACATAAAACAGCTTGGCAAATTTACATTAAGTTGGCCAAATTATCTTGTAATTTCGAACATCTCCTAAACCCATAATGTCGACGAAACGGCCTACACGTGAGTCACTGTATTTGTATACATGTAATAGTTGCTAATTGTAAAAAAAAAAAAAGTTTTCTATTTCGCGGATTTCACTTATCGCGGGTCATTTTCGGAACGTAACCCCCGCGATAAACGAGGGATTACTGTATATATATATATATATATATATATATATATATATATATATATATATATATATATATATATATAGAGAGAGAGAGAGAGAGAGAGAGAGAGAGAGAGAGAGAGAGAGAGAGAGAGAGAGAGAGAGAGAGAGAGAGAGAGAGAGAGAGAGAGAGAGAGAGAGAGAGAGAGAGAGAGAGAGAGAGAGAGAGAGAGAGAGAGAGAGAGAGAGAGAGAGAGAGAGAGAGAGAGAGAGAGAGAGAGAGAGAGAGAGAGAGAGAGAGAGAGAGAGAGAGAGAGAGAGAGAGAGAGAGAGAGAGAGAGAGAGAGAGAGAGAGAGAGAGAGAGAGAGAGAGAGAGAGAGAGAGAGAGAGAGAGAGAGAGAGAGAGAGAGAGAGAGAGAGAGAACGAGGCAGAGAGAGAGAACGAGGCAGAGAGAGAGAACGAGGCAGAGAGAGAGAACGAGGCAGAGAGAGAGAACGAGGCAGAGAGAGAACGAGGCAGAGAGGCTAAGAGAGAGAGCGAAAGAGAGAGAGGCAGAGAGAGAGAGAGAGAAAGAGAGGCAGAGAGAGAGAGGGGGGTAGTGGCAGAGAGAGAGATGGGTAGAGAGAGATGGGTAGAGTGGCAGAGAGAGAGAGAGACAGAGAGGAAGTGGCAGAGAGAGAGATGGGTAGAGAGAGATGGGTAGAGTGAGACAGAGAGAGAGAGAGAGAGAGAGGAAGTGGCAGAGAGAGAGATGGGTAGAGTGGCAGAGAGAGAGAGAGGCAGAGAGAGAGATGGGTAGAGTGGCAGAGAGAGAGAGAGGCAGAGAGAGAGATGGGTAGAGTGGCAGAGAGAGAGAGAGACAGAGAGAGAGATGGGTAGAGTGGCAGAGAGAGAGAGAGAGAGACAGAGACAGAGACAGAGACAGAGACAGAGACAGAGAGAGAGAGAGAGAGAGAGAGAGAGAGAGAGAGATGGGTAGAGTGGCAGAGAGAGAGAGAGAGAGAGAGAGAGAGAGAGGCAGAGAGAGATGGGTAGAGTGGCAGAGAGAGAGAGAGTGTGACAGCTAGCTGTACGACATCAGATTTAACTCCTTACCTTAGCAGCATCCGCCTTTTTGTTAAGTAAACTTTTGCATGCTGTAAAGAGAGAGAAAGCAATAGAAGAGCTGAAACATCTCTCCTGTCACCTCACTCTCTCCTGTTCAACCTGGTCCCCACAGGATGTAACATCCGTCAAGCAACACAACCACCCCTAGACTGCAGTGTGATTCCATATACCAGCTCCCTGCAACACCAGCTCCCTGCAACACCCTCCCTTCATGGATTGAAAAGCATTGGATTGTTGTGAACATTGACTAAAGGGTATTTTCAACACTATTCATGACACCCAAGTCAGTCTACTCATTCTTCATCCACAAAGGGGAGTGAACAAGTGTACACTTCAGGGAGAGCTATAGCAGAGACAGGTGGATGTTAACGTAAACTACTGATTTCCTTTAGGAGGCTCCAGTCAGTCAGACATCCATCCTGCTGCTGTTGTCACTGTTTTTAACGTGTTACTGAAACACACACAATTATGGGCTGCATGCATCGTCTTGGGGATGCTTACCTTCCGTTAGAGACATGTTTAAGGCAGTGGGCATCCTTTAGTTGTCGGTGGTGGTTTGTGCACTGCTGTGCGTGTGTTCTTACTGTGCTGTGGTATTGGCTGTTACATGGACAGTGTGGCTCCCTAGTGGAGCGGCGGGCGGAGCAGACTGAGCATGCTCAGACTCGGGGTTGGAGCCTTGATCAGAGCCGTTCCACGCCATGCGCTTTACATCATGCAGAGGAACGGCTGGAATAAACAACGGACCAACCATGCAGCATCCACGTCATCTACAGTTCCCAAGGTGCATACCTACCATTCAACACACAGCAGCCCTGGCCCCGACTGGCTAACCATGCAGCCCTGCCACGTCTTCAACCCAGCTGCCCACCGGGCGGGCTAGCACGGAAGCCGTTCAAACACCCTCAACATGCAGCCCTGCCACGTCTTCAACCCAGCTGCCCACCGGGCGGGCTAGCACGGAAGCCGTTCAAACACCCTCAACATGCAGCCCTGCCACGTCTTCAACCCAGCTGCCCACCGGGCGGGCCAGCACGGAAGCCGTTCCAACACCCTCAACATGCACCCTGCCCCAACTTCTTCCAAATGATCGCGGTCGGACGTATCGGTCGAGTTCCAGGTCAACTACATTACAGACTACGTTTCACTGCATCAACCAATGGCTGCTATCCCGTTTCTCCCCGTCCTTCCTCAAGTGTGCACTCAAACCAGTCCAATCCTTTTACACCTAGGAGGGGAAGTGAACGAGTGCACACTTCAGGGAGAAGGGTAAACGGAGTGTATAAGGAATACAAGTTCACATGCAGCAAGGTAACACAGCCACATTGTTCCCGCTTGAAATATTGTATTGACTGCAATTCGTCACACTTTCCTGTGCTACAGTGTGACGATGTGATTGGGGAAGAGAGCGCATCATAAGCAGAGAGCAAAGTCCGCCTCAGCCATTCACCACAGAGGGGAGGGGGCAAGCAGTGACGTGATGGCGGGGAGGCTAGGCTGCAGATGCCTTTTACTGGGGCGATGTCATCCGTCATCAGGACTTACTGGCAGGCGATTGGTCCGCTCTCAGAGGAGAGCCCTGTGATTGAAGGGCTCTATCATACGCTTCTGTCAATCACCCTCATGCGGAACCCTAGAGCACCAATCGCACGCTCAGGGGAGACACTAACTCCCGCCCCTTGTTATCGCTTCAACACTCTACTATAACCCTACCTTCTAGAAACCCCTATAGATATGAAAGGATTTGATAGGTGTAAATATTATGTTAGTAGCTCCACTATGATTGGCTGGATATAATTTTTTCCATATTGCTTACACCTATCCATCCAACCCTTTCAGAAACCGTGTACCGTTTCCTAGTCCACATGGGATCGCCGACCTTAGTTCCCCCCCCAGGTCAGACGATGGCAGCGTGCCTCTCCCGCTCCTGTCCATCCTCCAGTCAGTCAGTCGCCACAGATACACGCCCCCCCCACCAATCCCTCCCCCCTCAACCCCCTCATGGCCGTGACCACAGGACGAAGGTGGGGAGGGGGGTTGATATACTGATGAATTTGATGCTTTCTGATGATATGAGGTTGAGTGGTATTGTTGACAGACTATGTGTAGTTTTACATGTATTTAGCCTGTGTACATGGTATTAGCATCATCCTTAAAAACATCCATATCGTACTCTCGTGTGTGTGTGTGTGTGTGTGTGTGTGTGTGTGTGTGGCTAGCGTGAGCTGCATGCAGGAGAAAGGGGTCTAGATAACCTGCCGACCCCTTCAGAAGTTAAAGAAACCATGGCGCTTCCTTTTAGTATGATGTGGGAGGGGCTTAAACATGAAGCCGGAAGTGTGTGTAGAGGAAGTAAGAGGGCGTGTCTCTGTGACGTACCTTCCTGTGCCAGCGAGGCGGTGGAGGACACAGCAGCAGGGTTGGTATGCTGCCGGCCCACTATTGGACAGAAATACTCAAATTGGGAGGAGCTATGCAAATCTGGGCTGGCCTAACCCAAATACAGTGACCAATCACAAATGACACCCTATTCTCCATATAGTAGCCACAAGTAGTGCACTATACGAGGAGTAGGATGCCATCTAGGACGTAATAACCCCCCGTCCTTTAGGGCCAGGTCTTAACCTCTAATCATCTTAGCTAGTAAAGGAGAGAAAGTAGAGCCTGTCCTCTGTCAAACCACACACAGTACACCTCCTAGTACTGAGACACACTCCAGAGCCGACAAGGAGAGGGAGAAAAGAGTTAGAGACATAGATGTAAACACATAGTACTGCTGGAAATATTACATTCTAGAATGGCACCTCCTCCTAGCACCTCCTTGTACTGACACCTTACGGCACCTCCTTGTACTGACACCTAATGGTACATCCTCCTAGCACTGGCACCTCCTTGTACTGAAACCTTATGGCACCTTCTCCTAGGACTGACACCTTACGGCACCTCCTCCTAGGACTGACACCTTATGGCACCTCCTCCTAGGACTGACACCTTATGGCACCTCCTCCTAGCACCTCCTAGTACTGACACCATATGGCACCTCCTAGTACTGACACCATATGGCACCTCCTGCTAGCACCTAGTACTGACACCATATGGCACCTCCTGCTAGCACCTCCTAGTACTGACACCATATGGCACCTCCTAGTACTGACACCTCATCCTAGCACCTCCTATCACTGACACCATATGGCACCTCCTAGTACTGACACCATATGGCACCTCCTCCTAGCACCTCCTAGTACTGACACCATATGGCACCACCTCCTAGTACTGACACCATATGGCACCTCCTCCTAGTACTGACACCATATGGCATCTCCTCCTAGTACTGACACCATATGGCACCTCCTCCTAGTACTGACACCATATGGCACCTCCTCCTAGTACTGACACCATATGGCACCTCCTCCTAGTACTGACACCATATGGCACCTCCTCCTAGTACTGACACCATATGGCACCTCCTAGCACCTCCTAGTACTGACACCATATGGCACCTCCTCCTAGCACCTAGTACTGACCCCTTATGGCACCACCTTTCACCTACTCTTCTCCTTCAGAATTTGTGTTCTGAAAACACACTCACACACTCCTCCTCTCGGCCTAAAAACCTACATTAGGTAGACTCCAGGGAGGAGGGAGAGTAGAGCCCTCTGTCCTCCTCCCTCAGTCTGTAACTGGAGCGAGGGAGGAGACACACCCACCTGAGAAGTTTCTGGACACCAGCATGGTGGTGAGGATCGCTCCCTAGGAGAGAGAGAGAGAGAAGGGATAAGTAATGAAGAGATATGATCGCATGAGGGGGGAGGTAGGGTAGGGGAAAGAGGATCACTTTGTACATGTATTAAACTGCGAGTTTGACCAATTCCAGCCCCGTTGGTTTTATGTAGAAGGAATGAGAAGCTCAGTTCTGGTGACTTCTTAAAAGGACATTCTACTCCAAAATATATGAAAATAAAATTATGCTGACACCATTTCTGTATTTCCACATCCAGAAATGTGTTCAATAACATATTGGTAAAAATGTGGTCTAGAGGGGAGGTATATAGGGTGGTGGTTTATAGAGAGGAGGAGGTGGTCTAGGAGGGAGGTCTATAGGGAGGAGGAGATGGTCTAGGAGGGAGGTCTATAGGGAGGTGGTCTAGGAGGGAGGTATATAGGGAGGAGGAGATGGTCTAGGAGGGAGGTCTATAGGGAGGTGGTCTAGGAGGGAGGTCTATAGGGAGGTGGTCTAGGAGGGAGGTCTATAGAGAGGAGGAGGTGGTCTAGGAGGGAGGTCTATAGAGAGGAGGAGATGGTCTAGGAGGGAGGTATATAGGGAGGTGGTCTAGGAGGGAGGTCTATAGAGAGGAGGAGATGGTCTAGGAGGGAGGTATATAGGGAGGTGGTCTAGGAGGGAGGTATATAGGGAGATGGTCTAGGAGGGAGGTATATAGGGAGGTGGTCTAGGAGGGAGGTATATAGGGAGGTGGTCTAGGAGGGAGGTATATAGGGAGGAGGAGATGGTCTAGGAGGGAGGTATATAGGGAGGAGGAGATGGTCTAGGAGGAAGGTATATAGGGAGGAGGAGATGGTCTAGGAGGGAGGTATATAGGGAGGAGGTGGTGGTCTAGGAGGGAGGTATATAGGGAGGAGGAGGTGGTCTAGGAGGGAGGTATATAGGGAGGAGGTGGTGGTCTAGGAGGGAGGTATATAGGGAGGAGGAGATGGTCTAGGAGGGAGGTATATAGGGAGGAGGTCTAGGAGGGAGGTATATAGGGAGGAGGTGTTGGTCTAGGAGGGAGGTATATAGGGAGGAGGTGTTGGTCTAGGAGGGAGGTATATAGGGAGGAGGAGGAGGTCTAGGAGGGAGGTATATAGGGAGGAGGTGTTGGTCTAGGAGGGAGGTATATAGGGAGGAGGTGGTGGTCTAGGAGGGAGGTATATAGGGAGGAGGAGGAGGTCTAGGAGGGAGGTATATAGGGAGGTGTTCTAGGAGGGAGGTATATAGGGAGGTGTTCTAGGAGGGAGGTATATAGGGAGGAGGTGGTGGTCTAGGAGGGAGGTATATAGGGAGGAGGTGTTGGTCTAGGAGGGAGGTATATAGGGAGGAGGTGTTGGTCTAGGAGGGAGGTATATAGGGAGGAGGAGGAGGTCTAGGAGGGAGGTATATAGGGAGGAGATGTTGGTCTAGGAGGGAGGTATATAGGGAGGAGGAGGAGGTCTAGGAGGGAGGTATATAGGGAGGAGGAGGAGGTCTAGGAGGGAGGTATATAGGGAGGTGGTCTAGGAGGGAGGTATATAGGGAGGTGGTCTAGGAGGGAGGTATATAGGGAGGTGGTCTAGGAGGGAGGTATATAGGGAGGTGGTCTAGGAGGGAGGTATATAGGGAGGTGGTCTAGGAGGGAGGTATATAGGGAGGTGGTCTAGGAGGGAGGTATATAGGGAGGTGGTCTAGGAGGGAGGTATATAGGGAGGTGGTCTAGGAGGGAGGTATATAGGGAGGTGGTCTAGGAGGGAGGTATATAGGGAGGTGTTCTAGGAGGGAGGTATATAGGGAGGTGTTCTAGGAGGGAGGTATATATTGAGGTGTTCTAGGAGGGAGGTATATAGGGAGGAGGTGGTGGTCTAGGAGGGAGGTATATAGGGAGGAGGAGGTGGTCTAGGAGGGAGGTATATAGGGAGGAGGAGGTGGTCTAGGAGGGAGGTATATAGGGAGGAGGAGGTGGTCTAGGAGGGAGGTATATAGGGAGGAGGAGGTGGTCTAGGAGGGAGGTATATAGGGAGGAGGAGATGGTCTAGGAGGGAGGTATATAGGGAGGAGGCCTAGGAGGGAGGTATATAGGGAGGTGGTCTAGGAGGGAGGTATATAGGGAGGTGGTCTAGGAGGGAGGTATATAGGGAGGTGGTCTAGGAGGGAGGTATATAGGGAGGAGGAGGTGGTCTAGGAGGGAGGTATATAGGGAGGTGGTCTAGGAGGGAGGTATATAGGGAGGTGGTCTAGGAGGGAGGTATATAGGGAGGTGGTCTAGGAGGGAGGTATATAGGGAGGTGTTCTAGGAGGGAGGTATATAGGGAGGTGGAGATGGTCTAGGAGGGAGGTATATAGGGAGGTGGTCTAGGAGGGAGGTATATAGGGAGGTGGTCTAGGAGGGAGGTATATAGGGAGGTGGTCTAGGAGGGAGGTGGTCTAGGAGGGAGGTATATAGGGAGGTGTTCTAGGAGGGAGGTATATAGGGAGGTGGAGATGGTCTAGGAGGGAGGTATATAGGGAGGTGGTCTAGGAGGGAGGTATATAGGGAGGTGGTCTAGGAGGGAGGTATATAGGGAGGAGGAGATGGTCTAGGAGGGAGGTATATAGGGAGGTGGTCTAGGAGGGAGGTATATAGGGAGGTGGTCTAGGAGGGAGGTATATAGGGAGGTGGTCTAGGAGGGAGGTATATAGGGAGGTGTTCTAGGAGGGAGGTATATAGGGAGGAGGAGGTGGTCTAGGAGGGAGGTATATAGGGAGGAGGAGGTGGTCTAGGAGGGAGGTATATAGGGAGGTGGTCTAGGAGGGAGGTATATAGGGAGGTGGTCTAGGAGGGAGGTATATAGGGAGGTGGTCTAGGAGGGAGGTATATAGAGAGGAGGAGGTGGTCTAGGAGGGAGGTATATAGGGAGGAGGAGGTGGTCTAGGAGGGAGGTATATAGAGAGGAGGAGGTGGTCTAGGAGGGAGGTATATAGGGAGGTGGTCTAGGAGGGAGGTATATAGGGAGGTGGTCTAGGAGGGAGGTATATAGGGAGGTGGTCTAGGAGGGAGGTATATAGGGAGGTGTTCTAGGAGGGAGGTATATAGGGAGGTGGCCTAGGAGGGAGGTATATAGGGAGGTGGTCTAGGAGGGAGGTATATAGGGAGGTGTTCTAGGAGGGAGGTATATAGGGAGGAGGAGGTGGTCTAGGAGGGAGGTATATAGGGAGGAGGAGGTGGCCTAGGAGGGAGGTATATAGGGAGGAGGAGGAGGTCTAGGAGGGAGGTATATAGGGAGGAGGAGGTGGTCTAGGAGGGAGGTATATAGGGAGGAGGAGGTGGCCTAGGAGGGAGGTATATAGGGAGGAGGAGGAGGTCTAGGAGGGAGGTATATAGGGAGGTGGTCTAGGAGGGAGGTATATAGGGAGGTGGTCTAGGAGGGAGGTATATAGGGAGGAGGAGATGGTCTAGGAGGGAGGTATATAGGGAGGAGGTGGTGGTCTAGGAGGGAGGTATATAGGGAGGAGGTGGTGGTCTAGGAGGGAGGTATATAGAGAGGAGGAGGTGGTCTAGGAGGGAGGTATATAGGGAGGAGGTGGTGGTCTAGGAGGGAGGTATATAGGGAGGTGTTGGTGGTCTAGGAGGGAGGTATATAGGGAGGAGGAGGAGGTGGGAGAGGATGAAGGGAGGTGTAGGAGGTAGCAGCAGTAGTGTACCTTGAGTTTCCTCCGAGCGTTGAACTTGCGCAGACATTCCACTGTCTCCTGTCTGTGGATCATAGACGCCACGGTGGAACGTTGCTATAGCAGGGGACAGAGACAAGTATCAAACACTATACAAAACTGTGTGTGTGTGAGAGTATGTATGTATGTATGTATGTATGTATGTATGTATGTATGTATGTATGTATGTATGTATGTATGTATGTATGTATGTGTGTGTGTGTGTGTGTGTGTGTGTGTGTGTGTGTGTGTGTGTGTGTGTGTGTGTGTGTGTGTGTGTGTGTATGTATGTATGTATGTATGTATGTATGTGTGTATGTGTGTGTGTGTGTATGTATGTATGTATGTATGTATGTATGTATGAGTCCATGTCCGAATACCTGTACTTAATTTCTAGATAGTAGGCTTTTTTTAGTATGCAAAAATAGGTTTTATATATTAGGTGAAATGTCTCAAATTCAGTCTGCCTAAATGCCAGAATGTCATACTTATTCCAGCTTTACGTCTATAACGTCCGAAAATATAAATGCAACAATTTCTAAGATTTTACTGAGTTGCAGTTCATATAAGGAAATCTGTCAATTGAAATGAATTCATTAGGCCCTAATCTATGGATTTCACATGACTGGGCAGGAGTGCAGTCATGGGTGGGCCTGGGCCCACTCACTAGGCAGCCAGGCCGAGCCAATCAGAATTAGTAGTATTAGATTATACATTCTCAGTATGGGGGAGTCTAGTATTAGATTATACATTCTCAGTATGGGTGAGTATAGTAATAGATTATACATTCTCAGTATGGGAGAGTCTAGTATTAGATTATACATTCTCAGTATGGTGGGAGTCTAGTATTAGATTATACATTCTCAGTATGGGGGAGTCTAGTAATAGATTATACATTCTCAGTATGGGAGAGTCCAGTATTAGATTATACATTCTCAGTATGGGGGAGTCTAGTAATAGATTATACATTCTCAGTATGGGGGAGTCTAGTATTAGATTATACATTCCCAGTATGGGGGAGTCTAGTATTAGATTATACATTCTCAGTATGGGGGAGTCTAGTATTAGATTATACATTCTCAGTATGGGGGAGTCTAGTATTAGATTATACATTCTCAGTATGGGGAGAGTCTAGTATTAGATTATACATTCTCAGTATGGGGAGAGTCTAGTATTAGATTATACATTCTCAGTATGGGGAGAGTCTAGTATTAGATTATACATTCTCAGTATGGGAGAGTCTAGTATTAGATTATACATTCTCAGTATGGGAGAGTCTAGTATTAGATTATACATTCTCAGTATGGGAGAGTCTAGTATTAGATTATACATTCTCAGTATGGGAGAGTCTAGTATTAGATTATATATTCTCAGTATGGGGGAGTCTAGTATTAGATTATATATTCTCAGTATGGGTGAGTCTAAAATGTTGTACACAGTATGTCGTTATAGTAAGTAGTAGGCAAGACAGATTTTGGACACGGTCACTGTGTGTGTGTGTGTGTGTGTGTGTGTGTGTGTGTGTGTGTGTGTGTGTGTGTGTGTGCTTACGCAGATCCATGGATGTTTGAGAGCCTGATCAGCAGTGATTCTCTTGGAAGGATTAATAGTCAACATCTGATTAATAAGGTTCTTAGCCTCTGGAGTAACAGTGTCCCACTCTGGAGAGGGAAACTGGGAGGAGAAGAGAGGCAGGCAGGAAGAGGAACAGAAAAAAGACCATGATCTGCATCATGTCCATAACAAATGTATTTCTTCACGTTTCACATCATGTAAACAATCAGTCTTCCTACAATTCAGAATGTTAACCTGTGTTTGAATGTCTCAGTACCAGTCTTTATTAACTATATAACCTGAATACAAGAGAGGAGAGGATACCCCCTCACACACACACACCTCTGCAATGCGTCAGGAGGCTGATAGGATCAATAGCTGGGGTGCAGCTCTCAATCTGACACTATTAAAAATTCACCAGCTGTCCAGCCAACCCTTGCACAGTACCCAAACACAGATACACACACAAACTCACATCATAGGCCCCAGCCTTGATCTGCTGGTAGAGTTTGTGTTGGTCTTCATCCCAGAATGGAGGATAGCCCACCAACAAGATATACAGAATAACACCTAGAGAGAGAGAGAGACAGAGAGAGAGACACCCCGAGAGAGAGAGAGAGACACCCCGAGAGAGAGAGAGAGACACCCCGAGAGAGAGAGAGACACCCCGAGAGAGAGAGAGACACCCCGAGAGAGAGAGAGACACCCCGAGAGAGAGAGAGACACCCCGAGAGAGAGAGAGACACCCCGAGAGAGAGAGAGACACCCCGAGAGAGAGAGAGAGAGACACCCCGAGAGAGAGAGAGACACCCCGAGAGAGAGAGAGAGAGAGAGACACCCCGAGAGAGAGAGAGAGACACCCCGAGAGAGAGAGAGAGACACCCCGAGAGAGAGAGACACCCCGAGAGAGAGAGAGAGACACCCAGAGAGAGAGAGAGAGACACCCCGAGAGAGAGAGAGAGAGACACCCCGAGAGAGAGAGAGACACCCCGAGAGAGAGAGAGAGAGACACCCCGAGAGAGAGAGAGACACCCCGAGAGAGAGAGAGAGAGAGACACCCCGAGAGAGAGAGAGAGACACCCCGAGAGAGAGAGAGACACCCCGAGAGAGAGAGAGAGAGACACCCCGAGAGAGAGAGAGAGAGAGAGAGACACCCCGAGAGAGAGAGAGACACCCCGAGAGAGAGAGAGAGAGACACCCCGAGAGAGAGAGAGAGAGACACCCCGAGAGGGAGAGAGAGAGAGAGAGAGACACCCCGAGAGAGAGAGAGAGAGACACCCCGAGAGAGAGAGAGAGAGAGAGACACCCCGAGAGAGAGAGAGAGAGAGAGACACCCAGAGAGAGAGAGAGAGAGAGAGACACCCAGAGAGAGAGAGAGAGAGAGAGAGAGAGAGAGAGAGAGACACCCCGAGAGAGAGAGAGAGACACCCCGAGAGAGAGAGAGACACCCCGAGAGAGAGAGAGAGAGACACCCCGAGAGAGAGAGAGAGAGACACCCCGAGAGAGAGAGAGAGAGACACCCCGAGAGAGAGAGAGGGAGAGGGGAGAGAGAGAGAGAGAGAGAGACACCCCGAGAGAGAGAGAGACAGAGAGACACCCAGAGAGAGAGAGAGAGAGAGAGAGAGACACCCCGAGAGAGAGAGAGACACCCCGAGAGAGAGAGAGACACCCCGAGAGAGAGAGAGAGAGAGAGACACCCCGAGAGAGAGAGAGAGAGAGAGAGAGAGAGAGAGAGACACCCCGAGAGAGAGAGAGAGACACCCCGAGAGAGAGAGAGAGACACCCCGAGAGAGAGAGAGAGAGACACCCCGAGAGAGAGAGAGAGAGAGAGAGGGAGAGGGAGAGAGAGAGAGAGAGAGAGAGAGACACCCCGAGAGAGAGAGAGAGAGAGAGACACCCAGAGAGAGAGAGAGAGAGAGAGAGAGACACCCCGAGAGAGAGACACCCCGAGAGAGAGAGAGAGACACCCGAGAGAGAGAGAGAGAGACACCCGAGAGAGAGAGAGAGAGAGACACCCCGAGAGAGAGAGAGAGAGAGACACCCCGAGAGAGAGAGAGAGAGAGACACCCCGAGAGAGAGAGAGAGAGACACCCCGAGAGAGAGAGAGAGAGAGACACCCCGAGAGAGAGAGAGAGAGAGACACCCCGAGAGAGAGAGAGACACCCCGAGAGAGAGAGAGAGAGAGACACCCCGAGAGAGAGAGACACCCCGAGAGAGAGAGAGAGAGAGACACCCCGAGAGAGAGAGAGAGAGAGACACCCCGAGAGAGAGAGAGAGAGAGAGAGAGAGACACCCCGAGAGAGAGAGAGAGAGAGACACCCCGAGAGAGAGAGAGACACCCCGAGAGAGAGAGAGAGAGAGAGAGAGAGACCCCGAGAGAGAGAGAGAGAGAGAGAGAGAGAGAGAGACACCCCGAGAGAGAGAGAGACACCGAGAGAGAGAGAGAGAGAGAGACCGAGAGAGAGAGTTTAGATTGGTTCGATTTTCTGTAAACCCTGGTTTAAGATGTATGACCTTTGCACCATGGCCTCTCTTAAGCAATGGGATGGTGACACACGTTACCCAGTAGTCACTAGATGGTTATTTAGATTTGTTCTTCGTCTACAGTAAAGAGGTTAAAGTTTTACCACAGGCCCATATGTCCACAGGCTTGCCGTAGGAGTCCTTCCTCAGGACCTCAGGGGACAGGTAGCCAGGGGTGCCCGCGAAACCTGCCCGACAGATAAAACAAAATGGTTTATACACTTACATTGTCCTGGAAAGATCATATTCACTTTGTCTGCAGCAAAGTGGTGAAATCCGTTTGGTATCATCAGACAGATGGTTTGTGGTTTGGTATCATCGGACGGTTTGTGGGTTGGTATCATCAGACAGATGGTTTGTGGGTTGGTATCATCAGACAGATGGTTTGTGGGTTGGTATCATCAGACAGATGGTTTGTGGGTTGGTATCATCAGACAGATGGTTTGTGGTTTGGTATCATCAGACAGATGGTTTGTGGTTTGGTATCATCAGACAGATGGTTTGTGGTTTGGTATCATCAGACAGATGGTTTGTGGTTTGGTATCATCAGACAGATGGTTTGTGGTTTGGTATCATCAGACAGATGGTTTGTGGTTTGGTATCATCAGACAGATGGTTTGTGGTTTGGTATCATCAGACAGATGGTTTGTGGTTTGGTATCATCAGACAGATGGTTTGTGGTTTGGTATCATCAGACAGATGGTTTGTGGTTTGGTATCGTCAGACAGATGGTTTGTGGTTTGGTTCATCAGACAGATGGTTTGTGGTTTGGTATCATCAGACAGATGGTTTGTGGTTTGGTATCATCAGACAGATGGTTTGTGGTTTGGTATCGTCAGACAGATGGTTTGTGGTTTGGTATCGTCAGACAGACGGTTTGTGGTTTGGTATCGTCAGACAGACGGTTTGTGGTTTGGTATCGTCAGACAGACGGTTTGTGGTTTGGTATCGTCAGACAGACGGTTTGTGGTTTGGTATCGTCAGACAGACGGTTTGTGGTTTGGTATCGTCAGACAGAACAGACGGTTGTGGTTTGGTATCGTCAGACAGACGGTTTGGTATCGTCAGACAGACGGTTTGTGGTTTGGTATCATCAGACAGATGGTTTGTGGTTTGGTATCATCAGACAGACGGTTTGTGGTTTGGTATCGTCAGACAGACGGTTTGTGGTTTGGTATCGTCAGACAGACGGTTTGTGGTTTGGTATCGTCAGACAGACGGTTTGTGGTTTGGTATCGTCAGACAGACGGTTTGGTATCGTCAGACAGACGGTTTGTGGTTTGGTATCATCAGACAGACGGTTTGTGGTTTGGTATCATCAGACAGACGGTTTGTGGTTTGGTATCGTCAGACAGACGGTTTGTGGTTTGGTATCGTCAGACAGACGGTTTGTGGTTTGGTATCGTCAGACAGATGGTTTGTGGTTTGGTATCGTCAGACAGATGGTTTGTGGTTTGGTATCGTCAGACAGATGGTTTGTGGTTTGGTATCGTCAGACAGATGGTTTGTGGTTTGGTATCATCAGACAGATGGTTTGTGGTTTGGTATCATCAGACAGATGGTTTGTGGTTTGGTATCATCAGACAGATGGTTTGTGGTTTGGTATCATCAGACAGATGGTTTGTGGTTTGGTATCATCAGACAGATGGTTTGTGGTTTGGTATCATCAGTACAGATGGTTTTGTGGTTTGGTATCATCAGACAGATGGTTTGTGGTTTGGTATCATCAGACAGATGGTTTGTGGTTTGGTATCAGTCAGACAGATGGTTTGTGGTTTGGTATCATCAGACAGATGGTTTGTGGTTTGGTATCATCAGACAGATGGTTTGTGGTTTGGTATCATCAGACAGATGGTTTGTGGTTTGGTATCATCAGACAGATGGTTTGTGGTTTGGTATCATCAGACAGATGGTTTGTGGTTTGGTATCATCAGACAGATGGTTTGTGGTTTGGTATCATCAGACAGATGGTTTGTGGTTTGGTATCATCAGACAGATGGTTTGTGGTTTGGTATCATCAGACAGATGGTTTGTGGTTTGGTATCATCAGACAGATGGTTTGTGGTTTGGTATCATCAGACAGATGGTTTGTGGTTTGGTATCATCAGACAGATGGTTTGTGGTTTGGTATCATCAGACAGATGGTTTGTGGTTTGGTATCATCAGACAGATGGTTTGTGGTTTGGTTCATCAGGCAGATGGTTTGTGGTTTGGTATCATCAGGCAGATGGTTTGTGGTTTGGTTCATCAGACAGATAGTTTGTGGTTTGGTATCATCAGACAGATGGTTTGTGGTTTGGTATCATCGGACGGTTTGTGGTTTGGTTCATCAGACAGATGGTTTGTGGTTTGGTATCATCAGACAGATGGTTTGTGGTTTGGTATCATCAGACAGATGGTTTGTGGTTTGGTATCATCAGACAGATGATTTGTGGTTTGGTATCATCAGACAGATGGTTTGTGGTTTGGTATCATCAGACAGATGGTTTGTGATTTGGTTCATCAGGCAGATGGTTTGTGGTTTGGTTCATCAGACAGATGGTTTGTGGTTTGGTTCATCAGACAGATGGTTTGTGGTGTGGTTCA
Organism: Salvelinus namaycush; assembly: GCF_016432855.1. Classification (NCBI taxonomy): domain Eukaryota; kingdom Metazoa; phylum Chordata; class Actinopteri; order Salmoniformes; family Salmonidae; genus Salvelinus; species Salvelinus namaycush. The sequence continues at coordinate 8,889,317 of NC_052310.1, forward strand.
TCAGGCTTGGTTCCTAACACTATACTACAAGCTTAAGTAACCCATATCTCATTTACTGCAATACTGTCTGAGCCAGTACATATGCTTCCTACCTACACAAATTACTCATCACACAAAATACATTTGCAAGACTAGCCAACAGTCTGTTTAAGAAACTCAATAGTCTATCTACAACATTAATATAATCCAACGCATCTACAAATCCCTCCCAGACAGCCTACCTAAACCCTTCGATGGATTCTTCTAGATGAACTCCCAAATCCCTCCCAGACAGCCTACCTAAACCCTTCGATGGATTCTTCTAGATGAACTCCCAAATCCACGCATTCAACAAGACACTGCGATAACCTTCACCCTCCCTGCTGCCGCATCTCACATAGTCAGTTGTTTGTTAGATACAGAGGTTCCATACTCTGGAGCTCTTATCATCCCTCAATGACTAGGGGTCAGCCTGATGACCCAAACTACCCACTAGTCCCCTCCATGTAGCCTGGCTCTCACACATAATCAAACATGCTTTTCTTGTTTACTGTGTATATCATGTAAAAAACAAAAAAAAAAAAAAACAGTGTGTGCTTGTTTAACAAACTTTTTTTTGTACTTATATACATTTTTTTGTGGATTTTTCGGGACTTCCAACCTGACCTGCACACCGTTTCGGATTTCACTTCGTTTTCTTCGGTGCAAATAAATAAAAGCTGGAAACCTAAAAACATTCAATGAAGGGGATGTGTGGTCTTACCAAACCATGCCTGTTGGTCACCCTGCACCTCGATGGCCAAGCCAAAGTCTGCCAGCTTCACTGCTGCTCCCTTCATCTTACTGGCCAGCAACAGGTTCTCAGGCTGGTAGAAACAGAGAGATGGAGAAAGTGTGTGTTTACAGGGGAAGTAAAAACACAGAGATGGAGAAAAGTGTGTGTTTACAGGGGAAGTAGAAACACAGAGATGGAGAAAAGTGTGTGTGTACAGGGGAAGTAGAAACACAGAGAGATGGAGAAAAGTGTGTGTGTACAGGGGAAGTAGAAACACAGATGGAGAAAAGTGTGTGTGTACAGGGGAAGTAGAAACACAGAGATGGAGAAAAGTGTGTGTGTACAGGGGAAGTAAAAACACAGAGATGGAGAAAAGTGTGTGTGTACAGGGGAAGTAGAAACACAGAGAGATGGAGAAAAGTGTGTGTGTATAGGGGAAGTAGAAACACAGAGATGGAGAAAAGTGTGTGTGTGTATAGGGGAAGTAGAAACACAGAGAGACCGGGACAGAGATGCATTTGTCAAATGTGTAATTCCTTTTGTTCTTCAAACGGTTCTGCCAAGGCAACATTTACATGCATATCACGTCAATAAAGATTATTATTACATTCAGTTGGGAGAGAAAAAAAAGGAGGGAGTAAGAAGCGTAAGAGAAAGATGAGTAAAGATCTCTCATATAATTAAAATCATGCATACTAGGTACTCAATTTGCATTTATAAACTGGGTGGTTCGAGCCCTTAATGATGATTGGCTGAACGCTACGGTATATTAGACCGTATACCACGGCTATGACAAAACATTTATCCAATTACGTTGGTAACCAGTTTATAATAGCAATAAGGCACCTCGGGGAGTTTGTGATATGGCCAATATACCACGACTAAGGGCTGTATCCAGGCAGTCCTCGTGGTGTCGTGCATAAGAACGGCCCTTTTATGGCTAATATACCACGGCTATCACACCTCCTCTGGCCTTATTGCTTAAGTACATATATGATTGGATGTATTTACTCACTGGATCATGTGACGTATGTAATTAACCTTCAAATACAAGCCTGGCGTGTGTACTCGCCTTAACACTGATCATAGTTTGACACCAAAACGTTTGCAATTTATTTTCCCCCTTTCATTTTATGCACAATGCACTTTTTGGGCATCATGATGGCCCAATAAATCATCTGTATTTTTGCATTTAAGCATCTGTTTTGGATTTGTCCACATTTGACAGTGTGTGCGGGCTTCCATCTCTCCTACGATTCTCTCTGCGGCCATATATGGACATAGGGTTGTAGTCATGGAAACCACTTGGGAGTCATTTAAACAGCCCTGCAGACTGCATGCTAAGTGTACTGCGTGTATGCGCTCGTTTGTGTGTGTGTGTAAAGGACTGCAGTAAAAGCCTACTCAGGATAAAAGGCCAACAAATCAGACAGACAGCAAACAAGAGGTAATACAGCTATCCTCAGACACCAGGGATGTGCATGGTTATTAGAATATTCAAAATAAGCCTATTTTAAACACTGAAAAGGCTTTTTCTAAATTCAATTATCCATGTAACATTGTTACATACAAGGACACACCATGACATTTCAAATGATTCATTTAATAAAACAAACTTTTCAAATGTATTTTTTTATGACATGTGCCCCACAAAAAGCCCGGTAGCCATCAGGTAGCCTTCACGTGTGTAGCTGGTTGTTTATATTGGCCAATCAAAGAGGCAAAGAGGCTCAATGTGGAGCAAGTGGACTGCGAGTTCACCAATGCAATGCAAGATGGAATTAAAAAGTTAGCGAAATGAAATGGAGTATTCTACAGTGAGCAACAAACAGGTAGGCTGTTTTATCTGAAAGGGTTGAGGAGAAAGTGCAGCAAGTGGCCTCAATAAACCTGGCTAGCTATAGCTGGCTAGCTTCTCTAGACTACTGCAGTCTAGACAGGCACTATTATATGGGAGGGAGAATAGTGTTAGCTGTAGGGGAGTCGGCGAGCTGTAGCGGAGTCGGCGAGCTGTAGGGGAGTCGGCGAGCTGTAGGGGAGTCGGCGAGCTGTAGGGGAGTCTGCAATCGGCGAGCTGTAGGGGAGTCGGCGAGCTGTAGGGGAGTCGGCGGGCTGTAGGGGAGTCGGCGGGCTGTAGGGGAGTCGGCGGGCTGTAGGGGAGTCGGCGAGCTGTAGGGGAGTCGGCGAGCTGTAGGGGAGTCGGCGAGCTGTAGGGGAGTCGGCGAGCTGTAGCGGAGTCTGCTAGCCGCGACCTGTAGGGGAGTCCGCGACCTGTAGGGGAGTCGGCGAGCTGTAGGGGAGTCGGCGAGCTGTAGCGGAGTCGGCGGGCTGTAGGGGAGTCGGCGGGCTGTAGGGGAGTCCGCGACCTGTAGGGGAGTCGGCGAGCTGTAGGGGAGTCGGCGAGCTGTAGGGGAGTCGGCGAGCTGTAGGGGAGTCGGCGAGCTGTAGGGGAGTCGGCGAGCTGTAGCGGAGTCGGCGGGCTGTAGGGGAGTCGGCGGGCTGTAGGGGAGTCGGCGAGCTGTAGCGGAGTCGGCGGGCTGTAGGGGAGTCGGCGGGCTGTAGGGGAGTCGGCGGGCTGTAGCGGAGTCGGCGGGCTGTAGGGGAGTCGGCGGGCTGTAGGGGAGTCGGCGGGCTGTAGGGGAGTCGGCGGGCTGTAGGGGAGTCGGCGGGCTGTAGGGGAGTCGGCGAGCTGTAGGGGAGTCGGCGAGCTGTAGGGGAGTCGGCGAGCTGTAGGGGAGTCTGCAATCGGCGAGCTGTAGGGGAGTCTGCAATCGGCGAGCTGTAGGGGAGTCTGCAATCGGCGGGCTGTAGGGGAGTCGGCGGGCTGTAGGGGAGTCGGCGGGCTGTAGGGGAGTCGGCGGGCTGTAGGGGAGTCGGCGAGCTGTAGGGGAGTCGGCGAGCTGTAGGGGAGTCGGCGGGCTGTAGGGGAGTCGGCGGGCTGTAGGGGAGTCGGCGGGCTGTAGGGGAGTCGGCGGGCTGTAGGGGAGTCGGCGGGCTGTAGGGGAGTCGGCGGGCTGTAGGGGAGTCGGCGAGCCGTAGGGGAGTCGGCGAGCCGTAGGGGAGTCTGCTAGCCGCGACCTGTAGGGGAGTCGGCGAGCTGTAGGGGAGTCGGCGAGCTGTAGGGGAGTCGGCGAGCTGTAGGGGAGTCGGCGAGCTGTAGGGGAGTCGGCGAGCTGTAGGGGAGTCTGCTAGCCGCGACCTGTAGGGGAGTCGGCGAGCTGTAGGGGAGTCGGCGAGCTGTAGGGGAGTCGGCGAGCTGTAGGGGAGTCGGCGAGCTGTAGGGGAGTCTGCTAGCCGCGACCTGTAGGGGAGTCGGCGAGCTGTAGGGGAGTCTGCTAGCCGCGACCTGTAGGGGAGTCGGCTACTGCGTCTCCCTCTCTTCCTCCGTCCGTCTTCTCCCGCCGCAGCAATAGAGCTCCAGCCTCACTCACGTGCACAGTAGTGCTCAGGTAAATGTTTACATGCATTTCGAATATCTTGATCTCCGGCAAAAAAGAAATAAAACCATTTCATAGTGAAATTATTTCAAACCCTACCAGATACATGCTCAGACTATGTCAAAGCGATTCACTTCTGTCTTCCATCTATTCCGAGTCACATAAACAAAGTGACATCCAGTGATGTGTCTTCATGGTGTTTCGTTGGAAAAGCCATCTGATAAGAATCCATTATGTTTATCCCAACCAATCAGCCGCGAGGAGCCAGGCTGCAGTGATGTCACGGGGGTTGTCATGGTAACCACAGGGTTATTCTCTCCTTCCCTTGTTTTGGACACCTTTACTTTGAGTCAGGACTGTGTGTGGTCAGTGACTAGGAGTCCTTGTTTCCTTGCCATTGGGGAGAGTAGACCATAAGGTTGCCTCCTCCCTGCTTACGTGCAGATGAAACTAACACACACAACCTCTCTCCCCCCAGTCAAAGACAGACATGTGGTGTGTGTGTGAGTGAGAAAAAAGATGAGGGCTAGAGAGGGGGAAACAGAGAGAGGGAGGGGACAAGTGAAACAAGGGATGGTGGGAGGGATGGAGCAACAAGAGCAGTGCGTTGCCATGGCCACGAGCAAAGGTGTGTGTGGTAGTCATAGCAACAGGCGGACACACACACGCTCACCACTCACCTTGAGGTCTCTGTGGACGATGTCATGCTGGTGGATATGTTGAACACTCTCCAAGATCTGGTTAATACACTGACTGGAGAGGAGAGGATATCAGGTTAATACACTGACTGGAGAGGAGATGGGATCAGGTTAATACACTGACTAGAGAGGAGAGGATATCAGGTTAATACACTGACTGGAGAGGAGATGGGAACAGGTTAATACACTGACTGGAGAGGAGATGGGATGGGATCAGGTTAATACACTGACTGGAGAGGAGATGGGATCAGGTTAATACACTGACTGGAGAGGAGATGGGATCAGGTTAATACACTGACTGGAGAGGAGATGGGAACAGGTTAATACACTGACTGGAGAGGAGATGGGATCAGGTTAATACACTGACTGGAGAGGAGATGGGATCAGGTTAATACACTGACTGGAGAGGAGATGGGATCAGGTTAATACACTGACTGGAGAGGAGATGGGATCAGGTTAATACACTGACTGGAGAGGAGATGGGAACAGGTTAACACACTGACTGGAGAGGAGATCAGGTTAACACACTGACTGGAGAGGAGATGGGAACAGGTTAACACACTGACTGGAGAGGAGATGGGAACAGGTTAATACACTGACTGGAGAGGAGATCAGGTTAACACACTGACTGGAGAGGAGATGGGATCAGGTTTATACACTGACTGGAGAGGAGATGGGATCAGGTTAATACACTGACTGGAGAGGAGAGGAGATCAGGTTAATACACTGACTGGAGAGGAGATGGGAACAGGTTAACACACTGACTGGAGAGGAGATGGGAACAGGTTAATACACTAACTGGAGAGGAGAGGAGATCAGGTTAATACACTGACTGGAGAGGAGATGGGATCAGGTTAATACACTGACTGGAGAGGAGATGGGATCAGGTTAATACACTGACTGGAGAGGAGATGGGATCAGGTTAATACACTGACTGGAGAGGAGATGGGATCAGGTTAATACACTGACTGGAGAGGAGATGGGATCAGGTTAATACACTGACTGGAGAGGAGATGGGATCAGGTTAATACACTGACTGGAGAGGAGATGGGATCAGGTTAATACACTGACTGGAGAGGAGATGGGATCAGGTTAATACACTGACTGGAGAGGAGATCAGGTTAACACACTGACTGGAGAGGAGATGGGATCAGGTTTATACACTGACTGGAGAGGAGATGGGATCAGGTTAATACACTGACTGGAGAGGAGATGGGAACAGGTTAACACACTGACTGGAGAGGAGATGGGATCAGGTTAACACACTGACTGGAGAGGAGATGGGATCAGGTTAATACACTGACTGGAGAGGAGATGGGAACAGGTTAACACACTGACTGGAGAGGAGATCAGGTTAATACACTGACTGGAGAGGAGAGGAGATCAGGTTAACACACTGACTGGAGAGGAGATCAGGTTAACACACTGACTGGAGAGGAGAGGAGATCAGGTTAACACACTGACTGGAGAGGAGAGGAGATCAGGTTAATACACTGACTGGAGAGGAGATCAGGTTAATACACTGACTGGAGAGGAGATGGGATCAGGTTAATACACTGACTGGAGAGGAGATGGGATCAGGTTAACACACTGACTGGAGAGGAGATCAGGTTAATACACTGACTGGAGAGGAGATCAGGTTAATACACTGACTGGAGAGGAGATCAGGTTAACACACTGACTGGAGAGGAGATCAGGTTAATACACTGACTGGAGAGGAGATCAGGTTAATACACTGACTGGAGAGGAGATCAGGTTAACACACTGACTGGAGAGGAGATCAGGTTAATACACTGACTGGAGAGGAGATCAGGTTAACACACTGACTGGAGAGGAGAGGAGATCAGGTTAATACACTGACTGGAGAGGAGAGGAGATCAGGTTAATACACTGACTGGAGAGGAGAGGAGATCAGGTTAACACACTGACTGGAGAGGAGATCAGGTTAATACACTGACTGGAGAGGAGATCAGGTTAATACACTGACTGGAGAGGAGATGGGATCAGGTTAATACACTGACTGGAGAGGAGATGGGATCAGGTTAACACACTGACTGGAGAGGAGATCAGGTTAATACACTGACTGGAGAGGAGATCAGGTTAATACACTGACTGGAGAGGAGATCAGGTTAATACACTGACTGGAGAGGAGATCAGGTTAATACACTGACTGGAGAGGAGATCAGGTTAACACACTGACTGGAGAGGAGATCAGGTTAATACACTGACTGGAGAGGAGATCAGGTTAATACACTGACTGGAGAGGAGATCAGGTTAACACACTGACTGGAGAGGAGATCAGGTTAATACACTGACTGGAGAGGAGATCAGGTTAACACACTGACTGGAGAGGAGAGGAGATCAGGTTAATACACTGACTGGAGAGGAGAGGAGATCAGGTTAATACACTGACTGGAGAGGAGAGGAGATCAGGTTAATACACTGACTGGAGAGGAGAGGAGATCAGGTTAACACACTGACTGGAGAGGAGATCAGGTTAACACACTGACTGGAGAGGAGAGGAGATCAGGTTAATACACTGACTGGAGAGGAGATCAGGTTAATACACTGACTGGAGAGGAGATGGGATCAGGTTAATACACTGACTGGAGAGGAGATGGGATCAGGTTAACACACTGACTGGAGAGGAGATCAGGTTAATACACTGACTGGAGAGGAGATCAGGTTAATACACTGACTGGAGAGGAGATCAGGTTAACACACTGACTGGAGAGGAGATCAGGTTAATACACTGACTGGAGAGGAGATCAGGTTAATACACTGACTGGAGAGGAGATCAGGTTAACACACTGACTGGAGAGGAGATCAGGTTAATACACTGACTGGAGAGGAGATCAGGTTAACACACTGACTGGAGAGGAGAGGAGATCAGGTTAATACACTGACTGGAAAGGAGAGATCAGGTTAATACACTGACTGGAGAGGAGAGGAGATCAGGTTAACACACTGACTGGAGAGGAGATCAGGTTAATACACTGACTGGAGAGGAGATCAGGTTAATACACTGACTGGAGAGGAGATGGGATCAGGTTAACACACTGACTGGAGAGGAGATGGGATCAGGTTAACACACTGACTGGAGAGGAGATGGGATCAGGTTAATACACTGACTGGAGAGGAGATCAGGTTAATACACTGACTGGAGAGGAGATCAGGTTAATACACTGACTGGAGAGGAGATCAGGTTAATACACTGACTGGAGAGGAGATCAGGTTAATACACTGACTGGAGAGGAGATCAGGTTAACACACTGACTGGAGAGGAGATCAGGTTAACACACTGACTGGAGAGGAGATCAGGTTAATACACTGACTGGAGAGGAGATCAGGTTAATACACTGACTGGAGAGGAGATCAGGTTAACACACTGACTGGAGAGGAGATCAGGTTAATACACTGACTGGAGAGGAGATCAGGTTAACACACTGACTGGAGAGGAGAGGAGATCAGGTTAATACACTGACTGGAGAGGAGAGGAGATCAGGTTAATACACTGACTGGAGAGGAGAGGAGATCAGGTTAATACACTGACTGGAGAGGAGAGGAGATCAGGTTAACACACTGACTGGAGAGGAGATCAGGTTAACACACTGACTGGAGAGGAGATCAGGTTAATACACTGACTGGAGAGGAGATCAGGTTAATACACTGACTGGAGAGGAGATCAGGTTAACACACTGACTGGAGAGGAGATCAGGTTAATACACTGACTGGAGAGGAGATCAGGTTAATACACTGACTGGAGAGGAGAGGAGATCAGGTTAACACACTGACTGGAGAGGAGAGGAGATCAGGTTAATACACTGACTGGAGAGGAGAGGAGATCAGGTTAATACACTGACTGGAGAGGAGAGGAGATCAGGTTAACACACTGACTGGAGAGGAGATCAGGTTAATACACTGACTGGAGAGGAGATCAGGTTAATACACTGACTGGAGAGGAGATGGGATCAGGTTAATACACTGACTGGAGAGGAGATGGGATCAGGTTAACACACTGACTGGAGAGGAGATCAGGTTAATACACTGACTGGAGAGGAGATCAGGTTAATACACTGACTGGAGAGGAGATCAGGTTAATACACTGACTGGAGAGGAGATCAGGTTAATACACTGACTGGAGAGGAGATCAGGTTAACACACTGACTGGAGAGGAGATCAGGTTAATACACTGACTGGAGAGGAGATCAGGTTAATACACTGACTGGAGAGGAGATCAGGTTAACACACTGACTGGAGAGGAGATCAGGTTAACACACTGACTGGAGAGGAGATCAGGTTAATACACTGACTGGAGAGGAGATCAGGTTAACACACTGACTGGAGAGGAGAGGAGATCAGGTTAATACACTGACTGGAGAGGAGAGGAGATCAGGTTAATACACTGACTGGAGAGGAGAGGAGATCAGGTTAATACACTGACTGGAGAGGAGAGGAGATCAGGTTAACACACTGACTGGAGAGGAGATCAGGTTAACACACTGACTGGAGAGGAGATCAGGTTAACACACTGACTGGAGAGGAGATCAGGTTAATACACTGACTGGAGAGGAGATCAGGTTAATACACTGACTGCAGAGGAGATCAGGTTAATACACTGACTGGAGAGGAGATCAGGTTAATACACTGACTGGAGAGGAGAGGAGATCAGGTTAATACACTGACTGGAGAGGAGATGGGATCAGGTTAATACACTGACTGGAGAGGAGATCAGGTTAATACACTGACTGGAGAGGAGATCAGGTTAATACACTGACTGGAGAGGAGAGGAGATCAGGTTAATACACTGACTGGAGAGGAGAGGAGATCAGGTTAATACACTGACTGGAGAGGAGAGGAGATCAGGTTAATACACTGACTGGAGAGGAGAGGAGATCAGGTTAATACACTGACTGGAGAGGAGAGGAGATCAGGTTAATACACTGACTGGAGAGGAGAGGAGATCAGGTTAATACACTGACTGGAGAGGAGAGGAGATCAGGTTAATACACTGACTGGAGAGGAGAGGAGATCAGGTTAATACACTGACTGGAGAGGAGAGGAGATCAGGTTAATACACTGACTGGAGAGGAGAGGAGATCAGGTTAATACACTGACTGGAGAGGAGAGGAGATCAGGTTAATACACTGACTGGAGAGGAGAGGAGATCAGGTTAATACACTGACTGGAGAGGAGAGGAGATCAGGTTAATACACTGACTGGAGAGGAGAGGAGATCAGGTTAATACACTGACTGGAGAGGAGAGGAGATCAGGTTAACACACTGACTGGAGAGGAGAGGAGATCAGGTTAACACACTGACTGGAGAGGAGATCCGGTTAACACACTGACTGGAGAGGAGATCCGGTTAACACACTGACTGGAGAGGAGATCCGGTTAACACACTGACTGGAGAGGAGATCAGGTTAACACACTGACTGGAGAGGAGATCAGGTTAACACACTGACTGGAGAGGAGATCAGGTTAACACACTGACTGGAGAGGAGATCAGGTTAACACACTGACTGGAGAGGAGATCAGGTTAATACACTGACTGGAGAGGAGATCAGGTTAACACACTGACTGGAGAGGAGATCAGGTTAACACACTGACTGGAGAGGAGATGGGATCAGGTTAACACACTGACTGGAGAGGAGATGGGATCAGGTTAACACACTGACTGGAGAGGAGATGGGATCAGGTTAATACACTGACTGGAGAGGAGATGGGATCAGGTTAATACACTGACTGGAGAGGAGATGGGATCAGGTTAATACACTGACTGGAGAGGAGATGGAATCAGGTTAACACACTGACTGGAGAGGAGATGGGATCAGGTTAACACACTGACTGGAGAGGAGATCAGGTTAACACACTGACTGGAGAGGAGATCAGGTTAACACACTGACTGGAGAGGAGATGGGAACAGGTTAACACACTGACTGGAGAGGAGATGGGATCAGGTTAATACACTGACTGGAGAGGAGATGGGATCAGGTTAATACACTGACTGGAGAGGAGATGGGAACAGGTTAACACACTGACTGGAGAGGAGATGGGAACAGGTTAACACACTGACTGGAGAGGAGATGGGATCAGGTTAATACACTGACTGGAGAGGAGATGGGATCAGGTTAATACACTGACTGGAGAGGAGATGGGATCAGGTTAACACACTGACTGGAGAGGAGATCAGGTTAACACACTGACTGGAGAGGAGATCAGGTTAACACACTGACTGGAGAGGAGATCAGGTTAACACACTGACTGGAGAGGAGATGGGAACAGGTTAATACACTGACTGGAGAGGAGATGGGATCAGGTTAACACACTGACTGGAGAGGAGATGGGATCAGGTTAACACACTGACTGGAGAGGAGATGGGATCAGGTTAACACACTGACTGGATAGGAGATGGGATCAGGTTAACACACTGACTGGAGAGGAGATGGGATCAGGTTAACACACTGACTGGAGAGGAGATGGGATCAGGTTAATACACTGACTGGAGAGGAGATGGGATCAGGTTAACACACTGACTGGAGAGGAGATGAGATCAGGTTAACACACTGACTGGAGAGGAGATCAGGTTAACACACTGACTGGAGAGGAGATGAGATCAGGTTAATACACTGACTGGAGAGGAGATCAGGTTAACACACTGACTGGAAAGGAGATGGGATCAGGTTAATACACTGACTGGAGAGGAGATGGGATCAGGTTAATACACTGACTGGAGAGGAGATGGGATCAGGTTAATACACTGACTGGAGAGGAGATGGGATCAGGTTAATACACTGACTGGAGAGGAGATGGGATCAGGTTAATACACTGACTGGAGAGGAGATGGGATCAGGTTAATACACTGACTGGAGAGGAGATGGGATCAGGTTAATACACTGACTGGAGAGGAGATGGGATCAGGTTAATACACTGACTGGAGAGGAGATGGGATCAGGTTAATACACTGACTGGAGAGGAGATGGGATCAGGTTAATACACTGACTGGAGAGGAGATGGGATCAGGTTAACACACTGACTGGAGAGGAGATGGGATCAGGTTAACACACTGACTGGAGAGGAGATGGGATCAGGTTAATACACTGACTGGAGAGGAGATGGGATCAGGTTAACACACTGACTGGAGAGGAAATAGGAGAAAATCAATGGTCCAGTCATCACTAAACATGTATGTTGGTACTGAAAGCTCAACAGGTTACTACAATAGTGGTTCTCAGCCTTAGTTTTGTTACTGTTACATTTTGCTATGCTTGGAGTACCCCTGAAGTATCCCCTAATGAGCATTTGACCAATAGGCCCATGTTCCTTTGAGACTTCCCAGGTACCCCATGTGGATAGGCCAGTTAGCAAAGATAAGAAATCATGCCACTCTCCCACGGTTTTGACCTGCGCTGTGCCACGCAGCTGCGTAACCATGGTAACAGTAAGTAGGGAGGGCCCACCTGGCGTCGGCCTCGCTGTAGTACTCCCTAGCAACGATGTCTTCAAACAACTCTCCTCCCGTCACCCTGAGAGACAGAGACCGAGAGAGAGGAGAGACGGGGGAGAGGCAGAGAGGGAGAAAGACGTTATCATACATAAAGAAACCTCATTCATGGAGGCACATGCACAAGCCTGGAATGTCAGTGTGTGTGTATTATACTCACAGGTCAAAGACAAGGTAGTGAAAGCCTTCCTCTGAGATACTGTCATGTAGTCTCACTAGAGAGAAAGAGAGGGTGGAGAAGAGGGAGAGAAAGGGAATTATGAGATTTAACAGTGGAATACGTAATGGCTACTTAGTTTGACATTCTAGATCTGACTTAATGTATAGTTTTGTTTAAGGGTTTAGGGTTGGAGGTTAAAGGTTATGTAAAAAGGTACATTTGTGTGTAATAAGTAGTAGGTCCTCCCTGCAGCAAGTACAGTATGATTGTTCATCTCTCCCCGTCCAAGGTTTATATGAAGCTCAGACAAATGAGAAGGAGAGAGAGAAAGAGACGGAATGAGAAGGAGCGAGAGAGAAAGAGAGACAGAATAGAGAAACTATAAAAAGGAGAGAAAGACAAGGGGGAGCGTGAGAAAGGAGGGAGGGGCAGAGCAATCTGGGACACTGAAGAGAGAGAGCCAGAAAGAAGGGAGAGGGAAGGAGGGATAGATGATAGAGGGATGCAACTGAAAGAGACAGTACAAAGTTGTCATTGACTCATCAGTATGGCCTCATCTCTTCCTCTACCTCCCCCTCCTGCCTTCGTCCTCCTGCTCATTTGTTTTTTTAAACAACTTTGATTTGAACAGAAAATAAGCATTATTGAAGTCCCATTCATTCAAGTTTTATTGTCCTCAATTGGTTGACTTTTCATAAACCTCAAATTGAAAATAAAACAAGTAGACAGACAAACAGACAGCCCGACCTACCTATGTTTGAATGTTTGAGCAGACGGCAGATACGAGCCTCTCGTTCCAGCTTCTGGTGATCTGAGGAGAGAAAAACGCTGTTATAACCGGCCAATGAGAGCTTATTCAGTTAGAAAACAGGCCAATGAAAGGTTTATAACAAGGTGAACACACACAGGGTGAGACAGCTCCACACACACAGGGTGAGACAGCTCCACACACACAGGGTGAGACAGCTCCACACACACAGGGTGAGACAGCTCCACACACACAGGGTGAGACAGCTCCACACACACAGGGTGAGACAGCGCCACACACACACACACACAGGGTGAGACAGCGCCACACACACACACACACACAGGGTGAGACAGCTCCACACACACACAGGGTGTAAGTAAGGTGTGTATACTGTGTGTGTGGATGTTGCTCGCAGCCCCAGCTGTGGAACATTGCTGTGCCAGCACTTTTGCCTAGCAGGGGACACATGATGAAATTGGAACACACACACACCTGACTTTCACCTCATACAATCTTACATAATTCTGACACACAACCCCCCCCCCCCCCCACACTCCTCCCCCTGCCGTCATCACCGTTAACAACAGTTGTGAGAGGTCAGAGGTAATCCGGGGTGACCCTGGCTGGGAGTGAGTCAGACTGTGTGACTGTGTTATTCTAATGAAATATCAACTGCTGCAGGGCTCCAAAACAGAGACCGCACACATCCTTTATTTACATTCATTTAATCCGAGTATTTCAGTTTGATTTCACAGACCCTTGCCGAATGTTTTTCACTAAACCCTCATTTGAATACACATTGCAGCACATCCCATTTAATATCGCAACACTGAATATCTTAAACTCAATAACAACAACAACAACTGGCAATTTCATTATCAGACACCCTGGCTAACAAACAAGTATTACACCCACGCGTAGACACAGACTGTAATACACACAACTGGCTTTCTCATCACCTTATCATTTCAGCCCAACAAATACACTACTCCTATACTGCTGCTAAACAGCCTCACCGCCTAACACACACATCTCCTCACCAAATAATCCTTTCTAGCCCTCCCTTCTCCCCCTTCATCCATCCCTCCTTCCATCCCCTTCTCCCTCCTCTGATCCCCTTCTCCCCCATCACTTCTCTGCCTCCTTCCATTCCTCTCCCCCTTTATCCATCCCCTTCTCTCTCCTCTGATCACCATCACTTCTCTGCCTCCTTCCATTCCTCTCCCCCTTCCCCCTCCTCTGATCCCCTTCTCCCCCCATCACTTCTCTGCCTCCTTCCATTCCTCTCCCCCTTCATCCATCCCCTTCTCTCTCCTCTGATCACCATCACTTCTCTGCCTCCTTCCATTCCTCTCCCCCTTCCCCCTCCTCTGATCCCCTTCTCCCCCCATCACTTCTCTGCCTCCTTCCATTCCTCTCCCCCTTCATCCATCCCCTTCTCTCTCCTCTGATCACCATCACTTCTCTGCCTCCTTCCATTCCTCTCCCCCTTCCCCCTCCTCTGATCCCCTTCTCCCCCCATCACTTCTCTGCCTCCTTCCATTCCTCTCCCCCTTCATCCATCCCCTTCTCTCTCCTCTGATCACCATCACTTCTCTGCCTCCTTCCATTCCTCTCCCCCTTCCCCCTCCTCTGATCCCCTTCTCCCCCCATCACTTCTCTGCCTCCTTCCATTCCTCTCCCCCTTCATCCATCCCCTTCTCTCTCCTCTGATCACCATCACTTCTCTGCCTCCTTCCATTCCTCTCCCCCTTCCCCCTCCTCTGATCCCCTTCTCCCCCATCACTTCTCTGCCTCCTTCCATTCCTCTCCCCCTTCATCCATCCCCTTCTCTCTCCTCTGATCACCATCACTTCTCTGCCTCCTTCCATTCCTCTCCCCCTTCCCCCTCCTCTGATCCCCTTCTCCCCCCATCACTTCTCTGCCTCCTTCCATTCCTCTCCCCCTTCATCCATCCCCTTCTCCCTCCTCTGATCCCCATCACTTCTCTGCCTCCTTCCATTCCTCTCCCCTTCAACCTTTCCCTCTTTCCTACCACCTCGCTCTCCCTCCCTCTTCCATCTTTCTCTTTCCTACTACCCCTCTCCCGCCCCCCTTTCTCCTCCCCATGTAGGCTCTAGATTCTCTCTCTCTCTCTCTCTTCTGCAGGGACAAACTACAGCAACCCTAGTCTCATTTCACTACTGACGCAGCAGAGAGAGAAAGGGAGAGAGAAACCGAGAGGATTACATGAAATGTCCATATGCAGAAAGAGGATCACAACTCCCCATTGCGTGTGTGTGTGTGTGTGTACGCGTGTGAAGGTAGCATGGTTTACTGCAACTATTGCTGATTCATTCAATTATTTGTTGACGTGTGCCTGTGTGGGGGCGTGCACGGGTGGACAATGCATATGGTGTGTGTGTGTGTGTGTGTGTGTGTGTGTGTGTGTGTTGGTACCCTTACGGGAAAAACAACATGAACTTTGTGTGATTTACTGTGAAGTTAACGTGATAACGTGACAACACGTCCTCGTGAAATTAATGTGAATTCATGAAAATGCACTATTTGGATATATGTGATACCATGACACTACACGGGACAACATTCAAGCTCATGCGAAAGCCCAGGTGTCAAATATCATTTAGAATATTTAACTTTGAAAGGCATAATTTACATTAATTCAATTTCAACAGTCATGGTCCCCTGGAGGTTTTTGTCTAGTTGCCGTGAAAATACAGTAAATATACAACTAGTTACCGTATTTTTACAACTAAATGAAGACGTTAATGTTAAAGGACAGTATGCTGACTCAACCTCATGGTTGCTAGCTACCTGACGGTCCAGCTGCTCCACCAGGCCTGTTGGCATAATAGAGATTGGCAAGAATAAATTCTTGCACTTTGCCTAAAGTTCAGATTTCAATTACTGTAAAATCTTGTACTGTGAACAAAATTGGGGTTTAGCCTTAGATGTGATTTGAACTAATAACCCCTTGCTCACTACCAACCTGTAATGTCCTGCTAGACTGCAGCTACACCACCAGATCTATGAGCGGGAAAGAGAAATGGCCACAGACTTATTGGCAAGAATGCATTTCTGCCCTTTGCTAAAAGCGGCCCAGAATCAAGTAAATAATTGTCCAATTATCACCACCAACATTAAACTAGCAGGGTTCAAGGACGCTTAGACGTAGTGTACATTTATTCTTTGTGGATTTGAACTTGCAACCTCGTGGTTGGGAGTAGATTGCTGTTTCTGCAGTGGCACCGCGTAAGCGGTAAAAGCACTGTTTGTATCATAACGACAAATTTTTGTTTGCAGGGCGTCAACCTGTAAAATTTCCTTTGAACGTCTAAAGTCTAAATCCACATGTGAAAGGTTGTGATCATGTGAAAATCCACGTGAAACTTCATCACATGTGAAGTGTTCCAAAAACATATGGTTTCACTTGGGCAAAACATGTAGAAATGTCACAGGTGAAATCATGTGGTTTTTCCCATAAGGGTAGTAGATGGTGCAGAGTGCTGCTGGGTAATTAATTACTGGCACCTCCTACTGTCCTGTAATTGGCCATCTGCTCCACAGCCATGTTGCACCAGGGGGAGAAGGAGAGGTACGCGACACACACACACACACCTCTAGCCCCCCTCAGATTATGACGGTGTTTAGCGCCGCTTTCAGATACTTATTACCCATGGGGCAGTGCACTAGCTCACACAGGCCCAATGGTGCTAATAACAACACTCATATCCTAAAATCCTACTAGGCACGCTGCCACCACGCACGCACACACACACCGTGTGTACTGTATGAGCACTCCTCTAATGCTTCTCCTCTCTCTAAATCGCCTCGCTCTTCCTCCTCCTCCCTGAACACTCTCCTCCTCTCCCTCTCTCGACACAGATCACTGCAAGGCTGTCGGAGCCCCTCCCATCTTGGCCCACACACACACACACACTTTAACGCTGTACAACTCTTAATAATTGCCTGCTACCACAAAAAGCTTCTAGATATTGCTGAAACTTTCTTCATCTTCAGAATACCAAATACCAGCCCAGTGATATCTATTATCATAACACACACACACACACAGATAACACACAAACACACAGATAACAAAGGGGCTAACAGGGAGGTGTGAGAGATCCTGTGGGGTCTTGACCCCTGCTGAGATCCAGTTAGACTAAATGTATTAGCCTCAATACTGACCAATCTCCTAGCTACTGACAGTGGGAGGGAGAGAGGGAACAGGCATAGAGCACAGAGCCAAGACTGCTCAAAGAAGAACAGAAGAAGAAAAAAAAGAGGGAGGGAGAGCGAGCGAATGCGTGTTGACTGCAGAGGAGGGCAGCTCTGAGCTGAGATGCAGCACACAGTCCCCAGACACACCGTGTGGCAGAGGCCTGCATGCTGAGAACACTCACGGCCCTGTAGACCTACAACAGCCCACAGTGGAGCTTGGCTTTCTGGGTAAACATAGTTACCACATCACCAACTACCACCCCCTCCACACACACACACACACAGAAGTAAATCTTGAGCATGCATCAAATCATTATTATTCCAAATAACTTCCAGAAGAAAAAAAGACACCCGGTGGTACTGGTCTACAGCACCAGAATACTTAACAAAATGTTCAAATACAAGTTAACATTTGTCGTCACAAGAGATCACACACACACACACACTACTTATGGTCAACTCAAGACATCCCATCAGCTGCACCTCTGGATAGCCCTGCACGGGCGTGACATTCAAGCCCTGCCCAGGCCAGGCCAGTGACATTCAAGCCCTGCCCAGGCCAGGCCAGTGACATTCAAGCCCTGCCCAGGCCAGGCCAGTGACATTCAAGCCCTGCCCAGGCCAGGCCAGTGACATTCAAGCCCTGCCCAGGCCAGGCCAGTGACATTCAAGCCCTGCCCAGGCCAGGCCAGTGACATTCAAGCCCTGCCCAGGCCAGACCAGTGACATTCAAGCCCTGCCCAGGCCAGACCAGTGACATTCAAGCCCTGCCCAGGCCAGACCAGTGACATTCAAGCCCTGCCCAGGCCAGACCAGTGACATTCAAGCCCTGCCCAGGCCAGACCAGTGACATTCAAGCCCTGCCCTACCCAGGCCAGTGACATTTAAGCCCTGCCCTACCCAGGCCAGTGATGTTTAAGCCCTGCCCTACCCAGGCCAGTGATGTTTAAGCCCTGCCCTACCCAGGCCAGTGATGTTTAAGCCCTACCCTACCCAGGCCAGTGATGTTTAAGCCCTACCCTACCCAGGCCAGTGATGTTTAAGCCCTACCCTACCCAGGCCAGTGATGTTTAAGCCCTACCCTACCCAGGCCAGTGATGTTTAAGCCCTGCCCTACCCAGGCCAGTGATGTTTAAGCCCTGCCCTACCCAGGCCAGTGATGTTTAAGCCCTGCCCTACCCAGGCCAGTGATGTTTAAGCCCTGCCTTACCCAGGCCAGTGATGTTTAAGCCCTGCCTTACCCAGGCCAGTGATGTTTAAGCCCTGCCCTACCCAGGCCAGTGATGTTTAAGCCCTTCCCTACCAGGCCAGTGATGTTTAAGCCCTTCCCTACCCAGGCCAGTGATGTTTAAGCCCTTCCCTACCCAGGCCAGTGATGTTTAAGCCCTGCCCTACCCAGGCCAGTGATGTTTAAGCCCTGCCCTACCCAGGCCAGTGATGTTTAAGCCCTGCCCTACCCAGGCCAGTGATGTTTAAGCCCTACCCTACCCAGGCCAGTGATGTTTAAGCCCTGCCCAGGCCAGTGATGTTTAAGCCCTGCCCAGGCCAGTGATGTTTAAGCCCTGCCCAGGCCAGTGATGTTTAAGCCCTGCCCAGGCCAGTGATGTTTAAGCCCTGCCCAGGCCAGTGATGTTTAAGCCCTGCCCAGGCCAGTGATGTTTAAGCCCTACCTTACCCAGGGTTGAAAAATGAAATACTACCAATATATATATATGTCATATTGCAACGAATAACATGTTAAATCTACCGTTTACGCGCAGTTTCTGAATACAGACATGAGGCGCTGTCTATTCAGTACCACTGCACAGTGGGAGCTTCTCCTTATCATTAGGCTACATCGGATGAGCAGAGGCACTGTTCATTCCCCGCGGCCTCCAGCCAGTTGCTTTAATTTAGTTGGCCTTGTTAAGACTGCACAGCAATGCAGAACATTTTTTACTTGTACAGTATTCAAGGTTTAAAAAGGCTTCTGAAGTTAGTAATTTCCACTTCGAAATTTCAACCCCTACAAAAATGTCCATTATATAATCCACATTTAATCATGTATACAGTTGAAGTCGGAAGTTTACATACACTTAAGATGGAGTCATTAAAACTTGTTTTTCAACCAATCCACACATTTCTTGTTAACAAACTATAGTTTTGGCAAGTCGTTTAGGACATCTACTTTGTGCATGACAAGTAATTTTTTCAACAATTGTTTACAGACATATTATCTCACTGATTCACAATTCCAGTGGGTCAGAAGTTTACATACACTAAATTGACTGTGCCTTTAAACAGCTTGGAAAATTCCAGAAAATGATGTCATGGCTTTAGAAGCTTCTGATATGCTGATTGACATCATTTGAGTCAATTGGAGGTTTACCTGTGGATGTATTTCAAGGCCTACCTTGTGCCTCTTTGCTTGACATCATGGGAAAATCAAAAGAAATCAGCCAAGACCTCAGAAAAACAATTGTAGACCTCCACTAGTCTGGTTCATCCTTGGGAGAAATTTCCAAACGCCTGAAGGTACCACGTTCATCTGTACAAACAATGGTACGGAAGTATAAACACCATGGGACCACGCAGCCGTCATACCGCTCAGGAAGGAGACGCGTTCTGTCTCCTAGAGATGAACGGACTTTGTTGCGAAAAGTGCAAATCAATCCCAGAACAACAGCAAAGGACCTTGTGAAGATGCTGGAGGAAACAGGTACAAAAGTATCTATATCTACAGTAAAACGAGTCCTATATCGACATAACTTGAAAGGCCGCTCAGCAAGGATAAAGCCACTGCTCCAAAACCGCCATAAAAAAAGCCAGACTACGGTTTGCAACTGCACATGGGGACAAAGATCGTACTTTTTGGAGAAATGCCCTCTGGTCTGATGAAACAAAAATAGAACTGTTTGGCTATAATGACCATCATTATGTTTGGAGGAAAAAGAGGGACGCTTGCAAGTTGAAGAACACCATCCCAACCGTGAAGCATGGGGTGGCGGCATCATGTGGGGGTGTTTTGCTGCTGGTGGGACTGGTGCACTTCACAAAATAGATGGCATCATGATGCAGGAAAATTATGTGGCTATATTGAAGCAACATCTCAAGACATCAGTCAGGAAGGTAAAGCTTGGTCGCAAATGGGTCTTCCAAATGGACAATGACCCCAAGCATACTTCCAAAGTTGTAGCAAAATGGCTTAAGGACAACAAAGTCAAGGTATTGGAGTGGCCATCACAAAGCCCTGACCTCAATCCTATAGAAAATTTGTGTGCAGAACTGAAAAAACGTGTGCGAGCAAGGAGGCCTACAAACCTGACTCAGTTACACCAGCTCTGTCAGGAGGAATGGGCCAAAATTCACCCAACCTATTGTGGGAAGCTTGTGGAAGGCTACCTGAGACGTTTGACCCAAGTTAAACAATTTAAAGGCAATGCTACCAAATAATAATTGAGTGTATGTAAACTTCTGACCCACTGGGAATGTGATGAAAGGAATAAAAGCTGAAATTAATAATTCTCTCTACTATTATTCACATTCTTAAAATTAAAGTGGTGATCCTAACTGACCTAAGACTGAATTCGTACTATGATTAAATGTCAGGAATTGTGAAAAACTGAGTTTAAATGCATTTGGCTATGGTGTATTTTTATTTTACCTTTATTTAACTAGGCAAGTCAGTTAAGAATGAATTCTTATTTTCAATGACGGCCTTTCGGTTACTAGCCCAACGCTCTAACCACTAGGCTACCCTGCCGCCCCATGTAAACTTCTGACTTCAAATGTATGTTAAAATATACTTCTGACCCACTGGAATTGTGATACAGTGAATTATAAGTGAAATAATCTGTCTGTAAACAATTATTGGAAAAATGACATGTGTCATGCACAAAGTAGATGTCCTAACCGACTTGCCAAAACTATATAGTTTGTTAACCTTTTATGGCTGCAGGCCGGTGTCGGGCTCAATATGACAACAGCCCGTCCAAGTGCAGGGCGCGAAATTCAAAAGATATTTTTTAGAAATATTTAACTTTCACACATTAACAAGTCCAATACAGCAAATGAAAGATAAACATCTTGTGAATCCAGCCAACATGTCCGATTCTTTAAATGTTTTACAGCGAAAACACCACGTATATTTATGTTAGCTCACCACCAAATAGAAAAAAGCACAGACATTTTTCACAGCACAGGTAGCATGCACAAAACCAACCAAACTAACCAAGAACCAACCAAACTAACCAAGAAACAACTTCATCAGATGACAGTCTTATAACATGTTATACAATAAATCTATGTTTTGTTCGAAAAATGTGCATATTTGAGGTATAAAATCATAGTTTTACATTGCAGCTACAATCGGAAATAGCACCGAAGCAGCTAGAACAATTACAGAGACCAAATTGAAATACCTAAATACTCATCATAAAACATTTATGAAAAATACATGGTGTACAGCAAATGAAAGACAAACATCTTGTGAATCCAGCCAATATTTCCGATTCTTTAAGTGTTTTACAACGAAAACACAATATAGCATTATATTAGCTTACCACAATAGCCAAAAACACAACCCATTTATCAGCAGCAAAAGTTAGCGATCGCAAGAAAACAGCAAAAGATATATAATTTTTCACTAACCTGGACAAACTTCATCAGATGACAGTCCTATAACATCAGGTTATACAATACACTTATGTTTTGTTCGAAAATGTGCATATTTAGAGCTGAAATCCGTGGTTATACATTGTGAAAACTTAGCATCTTTTTCCCAGAATGTCCGGATATATTTCTGACACTCACCTATTCTGACCAAATAACTAATCATAAACGTTACTAAAAAATACTTGTTGTACAGCAAATGATAGATACACTAATTCTTAATGCAATCGCCGTGTTAGAATTCTAAAAATAACTTCATTACGACATACAGCTTACGTTATAGCGACACAGCGCCAAAACTCAAGGCGGAAAACACAACAACACATTTTCGACAGAAATAGGAAATAACATCATAAATGGGTCCTACTTTGGTTGAGCTTCCATCAGAATCTTGTACAAGTGGTCCTTTGTCCAGAACAATCGTTGTTTGGATTTAGAATGTCCTTTTTCCCTCTCGAATTTGCAAGCAAAACTTGCCAAGTGGCGCGAAGCTGTCCATCGTCAACAAACGCAGAGAACGGAACACGCCAAAACTCCCGAAAAAATTTCAATAATCTGATTAAACTATATTGAAAAAACATACTTTACGATGATATTGTCACATTTATCAAATAAAATCAAAGCCGGAGATATTTGCCGTCTATAACAAAAGCTTTTCAGAAGCCAATGCGGAAGTCCTTTCCGCGTCTTCCTGAGCAAAGGAAATTGGGGTCCTGTCATTCCAAGCTCTCTCTTTTGACCATAGAAAGAGCTAGAGACCCCATTTCACCTCTCACAGCCTATTGACATCTAGTGGAAGGCGTATGAAGTGCATGTATACTAATAGATTTCAAGCAAACGATTAGGGAGGCCCTGGAACAGAGCCTCGATTTCAGATTTTTCACTTTCTGACAGGAAGTTTGCTGCAAAATGAGTTCTGTTTTACTCACAGATATAATTCAAACGGTTTTAGAAACTTGAGTGTTTTCTATCCAATAGTAATAATAATATGCATATTGTACGAGCAAGAATTGAGTACGAGGCCGTTTGAAATGGGCACCTTTTATCCAAGCTACTCAATACTGCCCCTGCAGCCATAAGAAGTTAACAAGACATTTCTGGAGTGGTTGAAAAACGAGTTAATGACTCCAACCTAAATGTATTTAAACTTCTGACTTCAACTGTATGTATGTATATTATATATTTTTTTTTGCCAATCAGTTTATGATTTGTGAGCAATATTCCTTTCATGCATTAGAGTCATGAAAAGAGAATTCTGTTGTGATGATTGGCTTATTCCTAGATTGGTTTTATACTGCATTTAGACAATTCGTTAGTTAATATGAACAATTCGTTACAAACTCTGACAATATTACATATACATCTTTGTTTATTATCATAATGTATGAAGTTACTGATTTAATATTAATTGTTAATCTCTTGGAATAAATTGAGACAATTTTCTTTAATCTAGCGCACTGCTCTTTATTACGAGTGACAATTCTAATACTCATCACTGCATTCTCTACCAGGAAGTTGGTTGGCCCTCTCTGATGTCACGTAGGTGGATACATTGCTATGTTTCATTTATAAAGCCCTTTTACAAAACAGCATTACAAAACTTTAGACATACGAGTTACCACACCCGGTCTCAAGGATGGTTAACTCTGGAAATTCCTTTGGTCTCTACTGAGTTAGTGCAAGAACTAAAAGCTGATTTCCCTATGTTTGTAGAACTATCTTCAAAATGTTCTTAAATGTGATGTTGTGGTGCCTCTTGAGAAATTCAGAAAGCTGATTAAGGACCTTATTACTGATGAACTAGATACCTAGTCCGTTGTACAGCTGATTAAGGACCTTATTACTGATGAACTAGATACCTAGTCCGTTGTACAGCTGAACGCATTCAACTTAAAATGTGTCTTCTGCATTTAAGCTATATCAAAAAATGTATTTACATTTTTTTTAACCCTTTATAAGAACCATTGCTGATATGGTTAAACGTAACAAATAAAATACAAACGAAGTGCCCATGTGCAACTGGTATTCAAACATGTTGCCAGTAATGTTAGGCTAATGTCTACAGTGGACATTTTTATTTTATTATCAGCACTGTTCAGAACCAGCACATTGAGCACAGGTTAAATATCCAAACGTATTACTAACTAGTTGGGCCTCACGGGCCCAAACACATTTTCAGTAGGCTATTCAGAACGAGCACAATTAGATCAAATGTAGGCTAATGACTATTTGGAGAGGCCTCAACCTAAGCAGTAGGCTCAAAAATCCAGTTACCTTTCAAAGTAACTCCTCTGCCTGCCACTCCAGTCCAAATTTCACCCACAGAACTTAGGCAACAATAACAGGACTCCTCAAGTTAAGACAAGTTTGACTATATGGTCATAACATAACACTCCAAATGAATAGGAGTTGTGAAGCACTCTGAAGCAAAGCAGTTTAACCACCGCCTTCACCCAAACCTGGTTTGTCCATATAATCAGTGACCAAAAATAAATAAAAGACTGCAACTACTGCAGCTTGTTACCTCACGCATCCCATTCAGTCCAGGCAGAGTCTTCGGTCTTCACGCAGAATCTGCCCACGGGAGATAACCTGGTGGTGGTGGGGGGGGGGGGGGGGTGTCCGTGCCTACAGTATGGCAGCCTGTCTCATCACAGGAAGACCAGCCCCCCCCAGTGCCTCGTAAGGGGCAGAGAAAGTCCAATGAGAACCCAGTACATCAGGGCTCTCAATCTTTTCACAGAGTTCAGTGTATACTCCCTTGGAGTACAGGGTGAAGTACACAGTGCTGAATCTTGTTTTCACCCATGTCTCAGTCTTTGGCCATGTCTAGACTTGACAGTTCATGCAGATGTATTATTCTGATCATAGAGTTCAGATCATGGAATTCTGAACATGCGTATACACCTAAGTACATTTAAAATGTCTTTACCGTGTCCACAGTGTGTCTGGATTCCTGGTGAAATAGGCTAAATATGATAACACAATTGATGGTAGTAGCTAACTACTGTAGCTAACTATCCAGCTAACCTCTGTAGCTAGCTAGCTAGCAAGCAACGATAAAGAGATTGCAAACAGGTTAGCATAACTCCAGCCAAACAAACAAAACAATTTTTTCTAAATATTAGCTAGCATTTATAAGGCCAGCAAACACGTTCCTCACACGCTAGGAATGTATTTCCTCCAACGTTATAATGAAAAGGTGCCTCTCGGTCCCAAAACACAAGTTTTCTAGAGACTTGTGGGAGTGCTGATGATGTCGCCCACTGTATGCGCTTTCGGTATCCTGATTGCGTCCAGACTGAGAAGAAATCCGCACACCATGCATCCCTGACCACCTTCTGAAGTGGTCAGACAGATCTGAACACAATCACACCACAAAGACACTTGTGTGTGTCTAGACCTGTCTTTACAATGCGATCTTCGTATTCTGACAGCAGAAGTCACATGTATGTGTCAAGTGTAGACAGGACCGTTGACAACTGGGCTGCAAGTCCGATTGCTTTACAAATCTTACCAATGACTTGGCTGCAAGCAAAGCTTCTGCCACCCCTGGAATCGCATCTTCCAGCTCAGCAGTGTCAAGTGCGTATTTTAGCACGGTGTTGTACAAGTGATCCTGGAAGTCAAGCCGTCGGTAGGGTGCAGCGATCATATTCGATCCCTGGTCCTTTACCCAGACAACTTTTCAGCACGGCTGGATCGAAAGTTACTCCTGTCTTGGCATCTTCTGGGCGGAACGTTGCTGTAGCTAGCACTCTGCTTTTCAGCTAAAACTCGAGGGTAACGTAGGGCAGGTTATTGACATGTTGTTTACCTTGCGGTAATCGTCAGTCCACATATCTGTGATCATCCCCAAGTCATTTATATCAGCTATTGCATTGTTGATATCGCTGACCACTTCAATCCTCTTTATGAGTGCCGTTTTGTGGCATCTCCGTGATATGGTTGTGGGGTCTGGGAGCACAGTGGCAGAGATGCGGCCATGACTAGCCACACATTTATTAGCTCTTGAGATATATCAACAAACACCCTGCCTTGAACTGTGTGGAAAGACATCATATCTTTGCAACAGAAAGCAACACACTTGTGATTTCTGATTTGACGGTAAATGTTTTGGGGGCAGAGAGAAACGATGTCATGCTCTGTTGCTGACTGGTACCTGCCCCTGTTGTGAGGCGAACGCTGCATCTTCGTGTCAACGTGGCGCTGGAGAGAGGTGCCGGTTCTCTTGCTGCCGTACTTCGAAATCGCAAGGCAGGCTCGACACTTCACATGTCCAGTGGGCATTTTAGTTTCAAGCTAGCTAGCAAGCATCAACAACCACCACCACCACCACCACACACACTCGTTTTTTTTGTTATCATTTTTGAAAATAATACCCGAGCCCAGCCCATACCCTCATTATTAATGAAAGAAAAGGCCCTACCCGATGTATAATGTTGAGGACCGCAGTGCTCGGGTAGCAGAGCTCTACACATCTGACATAGATGTATCGCTAATACTGGTATAGATTTTTTACCATCTATAACAATATTTTGATACAAATCAAATGTTATTTGTCACATGCTTCTTAAACAACAGATGTAGACTAACAGTGAAATACTTACAGGCTCTTCCCAACAACGCTAAATTAAATGAAAAGTGCTACAAAATGGACTACAATAGTGTCAGTATTGTCCTAGTTTAGTTGAGTATAAAACCATCACAACGGATCACAAAGCGTATTTGTTGTCATTCAAGGATTATGCACTAAACATATTTACAACTTTCATTCGTCAGAAACACAAAATACAGTCAAATAATGATTAGATATTTTGGCCATATCACCAAAGCCCTACTTTGACATGTGACACACAGGTCTGTACAACAGATCATAGCAGTGCTTCCGCTATATGCATTTAGCAGTGGCGCACCGCTTTTCCTCTGTGTGTGTGTGTGTGTGTGTGTGTGTGTGTGTTACTGTACCTCTGGCGGAGAGTTTCTTGGTGTTGATGATTTTGGCGGCGAACTCCTGACCTGATGACTTCTTCACACATCTGCGCACCACTGAAAACGCTCCCCTGGAAACAAGGAAAGCAACGGTCAGTTCTGGGTTGGGGGATTTTTATTTTTTGCAACAAACATGCAGGACAACACACACTGGCACACACTGGCGCACACACACACACACACACACACACACACACACACACACACACACACACACACACACACACACACACACACACACACACACACACACACACACACACACACACACACACACACACACGTGTTGGCCATACCATCAACACTGATGCATAGCATGGAGTCATACACCTGAAACGATGACAGTCTGCCGTAATTAATGACACCCAGATTACAGAGCTCCTCTTCTCAAATACAGGTCCACAGCACCGCTGGTTATCTTCCTTCCCCTCGTAAATCAATGAACTACTAAGCAGACCTTCTAGAGAAAACCAGTCGTACCGCAGACCAGGATTAGATTTGCTGTAGTAGACACTTTAGGCTAGCTACCACTGTATGTACAATAGAGCTGGGATGACCAACCCTCTCCTACGGCTATTGGCGGAGCATGCTTTTGGACCAGCCCTGCTCGATCACACAGCGAATAAAAGTCTTAGATTTAACAGGTGTGTTAGAGCAGAGCTGAAACTAGGCTAAACCCTGCAGGCATGAGCCAGTAGCCCTCCAGGAGGGGTGGCCACACCTAAACTAGAGGACAGAGAGTTAAACTCCTCTCCTAGCTCACTGGCACTAGCCCACTGCTACAGTAACTGCGTAGATCTGTTGGTATAGCATGATGATTGCAACACCAGGAATGTGGGTTTGATTCCTGCTGGGGCCACCCATAAGAAAATGTTTAAACGCAGCACTGTAAGTGTCTCCTAAATGGCATGTTATATAAACAGTCTACAAAACATTAGGAACACCTTTCATAATATTGAGTTGCACCCCCTTTTGCACTCAAAACAGCCTCAATTCTTCGGGCCATGGACTCTACAAAGTGTCGAAAGCATTCCACAGGGATGTTGGCCCATTTTGACTCCAATGAATCACATAGTTGTGTCAAGTTGGCTGGATTCCCTTTGGGTAGTGGACCATTCTTGATACACACAGGAAACTGTTGAGCGTGAAAAACCCAGCAGCGTTGCAGTTCTTGACACTCAAACCAGTGCGCGTGGCAACTACAACCATACACCGTTCAAATGCACTTAAATATTTTGTCTTGCCAATTCACCCTCAATGGCACACATACACAATCCATGTCTCAATTGTCTCAAGGTTTAAAAATCCTTCTTTAACATGTCTCCTCCCCTTCATCTACACTGATTGAAGTGGATTTAATAGGCGACATCAATAAGGGATCATAGCTTTCACCTGGTCAGCCTGTCATGAGCAGGTGTTCCTAATGTTTTGTGAACTCAGTGTATATTAATAAAATATTATGTGCCTTTCCCTGTAACTGCTGAGTTACTGGTTCAAGAACCACTGATTGTTCCCCCTATATCACTACACCGTTGTTGTTGATAACGACAAGAGTAGACTACATGTCAGAGAAACATCTCTGTCGTACATACATTACTATCTGAAATGTCCACAACGTTGTGCCCTACAGAACGCACCCCAGGTGTGTGCACTTTGATCAACCAATCAGTGGATCAATAAAATGCCAGAGCGATAAGAGAAGCCCTAGACACATCGACTATACCCAGGGTCTGGGGCTAACGGAATAATAATACAAGACATCCATCTACACAGTCCAGAGAGGATCGTGCCTCCGACAGATGCCCGTAATAATACAACGGCCCGGTTCTCTCAGGGGTGAAAAAAAACAAGCCATCGATATTCCGAGAAACAGCATCACCCCTGCACTTTTAAGCCACAGCGGCATAGTCTGTGCTGAGAGGCTTATAACGCTACATATGGCATTTATGAACGGCTGCTGCGTGAAAGCGGGTGGTGTTTTACATAATGTGCAAACATAATTCTGCTTTGGAAGGAGGCGGTGTGGGCTATAACTATCGTCTACGTTCGACACAACTGCAGTTGAGACAAATCGCCTAATATTCTACAAACAGACAGTTAAACTAGCTAGCATGCATGCTAACATTCAGCGCTGTCAAGCAGGCTGCCAACGTGCCATGCCAGCAAATGTCAGAGTGCTTTCGCTCAAACGCTTCCTGCCTGACTAATTCAGCAGACGGAAAGACAAGGCGTTGACACACTAGTAGACATGGCTAGCTGTGCTATCGCATTTACAGACAGGGTGCAGTAAATAAATACGCTGTAAGTTCTGTCCCTAACCTACGACACGCAATATAGCCACATTTTGTCAACAACCAGATAAAGACAATAGGATCAGGCTATCCCAGTTAGTTAGCTGGCTAAAGAAGGAGTGAGTAGCGTACGGGGTGGGGAGAAGAAGGAAAGACAGACGGCAAGGCAGACCACAGCAGTAGCAAGGCTAGCTAATGACGACAGTCGCTTACTTCCCGAGCTCCTCGTAGAGTTGGTATTCATCTGTAAAGCGGGTGGAGGTAACGATAGTAGTAGCCATGGCTGAGAGTGGGCTCCAAGCCTCGGTCAGGTTTACGGCAGGCTGGGTCGCTCTCTGGGTCTAGGGGAGGATTCTTAACCTCCGATACTAGCTACGGCACTGACAGGCTGGGAGAGAGAGAAGGGAGGGGTTGGCGGAGGTGGAGAGAGACCGGGGAAGAGCAGAGAGAGTCACGCGAGAGTTGAGCAGGATTTTTGAGCAGTCATGTAATCAGAGCGGGGTAGCAGTATTATTCGGTGTGAATCAGCGGTTCGCGAGCTGTAACGGAAAACGACTATTGTACCGATACTGTTTGAAGACTTTTAAAAACCCTTGCTCTCTTGTCTTGAATTCATCATTGGTCTGACCGAGATAAGTTGATATGTGACAGCAACGTGGCCTAAAGGAACACTGCCCATTGACCTCCGTCAAACGTCGACGTTCATGGATGTTGAAATTTGGTCCGTCCGCCCTGGTCTTGATTTCAACATCCACAGATGTACTTTGTTTTGTCCAGACCAAATCTGAACCATTCATAGATATCTATGTTTCACAAGTTAAGACAGTACAGTATAGCAGAGTTCAGCACAGTAGTGTAGATTATTAGTGTAGTGCAGTATAATATACTGTACTGTACTATACTCTGCTGATCTAAACTGTACTGAACTAAACTGTACTCTACTGTAACGCGGTCCAAACTTGTGAGACATTGACGTCGAGACAGACCAAATTTGGTCTTGTTTGAGGGTGGAGCTAATTAGAATAATACTCAGCATGCTTTGCAAGTGTTCCTGTTTACATTTACATTTTGGGCTTATAGCAGACACGACCTTTACAGAGCAACTTACAGTCAGTATATGAAACTAAGGTAGATAAACAACCACATATACAAATCATAGCAAGAACAACTTTTCTGTAACTGTTACTGAGAATTATATTGTAGTTGGAAGTGTTCTGATACCTTTTTCTGTTGGTCTGGAAGCTCTGAATATAGTTACTGTCAGTTCTAAAGCGTTTGAAAAAGCTAACATACAATGCATTACGAAAGTATTCATACCCCTTCACTTTTTCCACATTTTGTTACATTACAGCCTCATTCTAAAATGCACACAATTATTTTGCCCCCTCATTAATCTACACATTATACCCCATAATGACAAAGCGATAACAGGTTTTTAGAAGCTTTTGCAAATGTATAAAAAGATGTATAACATAAGTATTTAGACCCTTTGCTATGAGACTTGAAATTGAGCTCAGGTGCATCCAGTTTCCATTGATCATCCTTGAGATGTTTCTACAACTTGATTTGAGTCCACCTATGGTAAATTCAATTGATTGGACATTATTTGGAAAGGCACACACCTATCTATAAGGTCCCACAGTTGACAGAGCAAAAACCAAGCCATGAGGAATAAGGAATTGTCCGTAGAGCTCCGAGACAGGATTGTGTTGAGGCACAGATCTGAGGAAGGGTACCAAAACATTTCTGCAGCATTGAAGGTCCCCAAGAACAATGGCCTTCATCATTCTTAAATGGAAGAAGTTTGGAACCACAAAGACTCTTCATAGAGGTGGTCTCCCGGCCAAACTGAGCAATCGGGGAAGAAGGGCCTTGGTAAAGGAGGTGACCAAGAACCCAATGGTCACTCTGACAGAGATCCAGAGTTCCTCTGTGGAGATGAGAGAACCTTCCAGAAGGACAACCATCTCTGCAGCACTCCACCAATGGTGGAGTGGCCAGACGGAAGCCACTCCTCAGTAAAAGGCATATGACAGCCCGCTTGGAGTTTTCTAAAAGGCACCTAAAGGACTCTCAGACCATGAGAAACAAGATTCTCTGGTCTGATGAAACCAAGATTGAAGTCTTTGGCCTGAATGCCAAGAGTCACGTCTGGAGGAAACCAGTCACCACTCATCATCTTGCCAATACCATTCCTACGGTGAAGCATGGTGGTGGCAGCATCATGCTGTGGGAATGTTGTTCAGGGACTGGGAGACTAGTCAGGATCGAGGGAAAGATGAAGGGAGCAAAGTACAGCGAGATCCTTGATGAAAACCTACTCCAGAGCACTCAAGATGTCAGACTGGGGCGAAGGTTCACCTTCCAACAGGACAATGACCCTAAGCACACAGCCAAGACAACGCAGTGGCTTCGGGGCCAAGTCTCTGAATGTCCTTGAGTGGCCAAGCCAGAGCCCGGACTTCAACCCGATCAAACAGCTCTAGAGACCTGAAAATAGCTGTGCAGTGACGCTCCCCATCCAACCTGACAGAGCTTGAGGAGATCTGCAGAGAAGAATGGGAGAAACTCCCCCAAATACAGGTGTGCCAAGCTTGTAATGTCATACCCAAGAACTCAAGGCTGTAATCTCTGACAAAGGTAGTTCAACAAAGTACTGAGTAAAGGGCCTGAATACTTATGTAAATGTGATAGTTTTTAATTTTTAATACATTTACAAAAATGTCAAAACTATTTTTGCTTTGTCATTATGGGGTATTGTGTGTAGGTTGAAGAGGGGAAAAAACAATTACATCTATTTTAGAATAAGGCTGTAACAAAATGTGGAAAAAGTTCATGGGGTCTGAACACTTTCCGAAGGCACTGTAAGTGAATGTGACAGGAGAAATAATACATATTCCATACTGCAATCTTCATTTTTCTTTATTTTCATATTTTAATTTAAAAAAAATTGAATTTGATAATGCTTTCTTCATTGACATGAAGATATTAGTGAATGCATATACGGATTGAAATTTGGCTGTAGAAATAATGTTGTCTTTTCAACGTCCGTAAAATATGTATTTTCAACTTCTGTAAATGACGTCTTTTCAATATCCGGAAAATACATATTTTCGACTTTTATTCAAAACCCAAAATGAACCTAATTTCAACATAATTTTGTTGACTGGGTGGCCATTATCTACAACCCTCAAACTCAACTCTGGACCTGGAAGCCAGTTCCACTGCATTTTTTCATTGTTCCCATCTAATCAGGGATTGATTTAGACCTGGGATACCAGGTGTGTGCAATTAATTATGAGGTAGAACAGAAAACCAGCAGGCACCGGACCTCATAAGGTAAGAACTGAACACCCCTGGCCTATAGTCTTCACCTGCCCAATCCAGGAGCCCTCCCCCCCCAAAAAATATGACATTATTCTCATCTATTCTGTTGATCATCCATGCAAGGAATGAAGCAAAGCCTTTATTGCACACTGAATCACCATCATGCAGGGTTGGTCCAGCAGTAGGGTTGGTCCAGCAGTAGGGTTGGTCCAGCAGTAGGGTTGGTCCAGCAGTACGCTTGGTCCAGCAGTAGGGTTGGTCCAGCAGTAGGGTTGGTCCAGCAGTAGGCTTGGCTTGAAAGCAAAACAGCGGAGGCAGCAAGTTATGTGATTTCGGAAAATTTGATTCCGAACCTACAGATAGGGATAAGGATTTGGTCATCTAATCTGACCTTTAATCAGGATCAAATTTCATTTTTGTGTTTTTCGAAAGTCAAAGGTAGTGATTAAGATGGTTTTTGTGATGAAAATGGGGATTATCTTTATCCCACTGGAAGGATGGATTCAGGGTGGATTTAGAAGTTAAAGCCACTACAACCAAGAAATGTCAATGCAACTAAATTAAATCTGACAACCAAAGGTTATGTGTAATTGATCCTAGTATAGGTATGTGGTCAGTTGTTACATTGCGAAGTGTCAATTAAATGCTTCTACTTAATAAGTGATATGCAGGCTCTATTTTTCTCTTACTTTAATGAGTTTCCTCATCTTTGTTTCCCTATGACAGTATAGAAGTAGTAACACAACCTGTCCAGTAGATGGCAATGTGTAGGCCAGTTCAAAGCTAAAAAAATCCAGATTCTGTGATTTTGATATTGTGGCATCTGGATCAGAATGATCCTATCCGCTTATTTTTCACAGACAAACAAACAGCTAAAAAACAACCAGATCGATCAGATCTTGGATAGCAAAAAAAGAGGATTACAGAACCTAGATGATTCTGATCCAGATTCGAAGTTTTGAAAAAAATGGGCCCAGGTTTATTTTACAAAAACATGTGGAGTTCCATGCCATAGCCATTTTACAGTGCAGGACAAAAACTTAAAGAAAACACAAAGCTAGACTTCAACCTGGTTTCTGTGCGGTCACAATTTATTTGGATATTCCCATATACAGTATATCACAAAAGTGAGTACACCCCTCACATGTTTGTAAATATTTGAGTATATCTTTTCATGTGACAACACTGAAGAAATGACACTTTCCTACAATGTAAAGTAGTGAGTGTACAGTTTGTATAACAGTGTAAATTTGCTGTCCCCTCAAAATAACTCAACACAGCCATTAATGTCTAAACTGCTGGCAACAAAAGTGAGTACACCCCTAAGTGAAAATGACCAAATTGGGCCCAAAGTGTCAATATTTTGTGTGGCCACCATCATTTTCCAGCACTGCCTTAACCCTCTTGGGCATGGAGTTCACCAGAGCTTCACAGGTTGCCACTGGAGTCCTCTTCCACTCCTCCATGACGACATCACGGAGCTGGTGGATGTTAGAGACCTTGCACTCCTCCACCTTCCGTTTGAGGATGCCCCACAGATGCTCAATAGGGTTTAGGTCTGGAGACATGCTTGGCCAGTCCATCACCTTTACTCTCAGCTTCTTTAGCAAGGCAGTGGTTGTCTTGGAGGTGTGTTTGGGGTCGTTATCATGTTGGAATACTGCCCTGCGGCCCAGTCTCCGAAGGGAGCGGATCATGCTCTGCTTCAGTATGTCACAGTACATGTTGGCATTCATGGTTCCCTCAATGAACTGTAGCTCCCCAGTGCCGGCAGCACTCATGCAGCCCCAGACCATGACACTCCCACCACCATGCTTGACTGTAGGCAAGACACACTTGTCTTTGTACTCCTCACCTGGTTGCCGCCACACACGCTTGACACCATCTGAACCAAATAAGTTTATCTTTGTCTCATCAGACCACAAGACATGGTTCCAGTAATCCATGTCCTTAGTCTGCTTGTCTTCAGCAAACTGTTTGCGGGCTTTCTTGTGCATCATCTTTAGAAGAGGCTTCCTTCTGGGACGACAGCCATGCAGACCAATTTGATGCAGTGTACGGCGTATGGTCTGAGCACTGACAGGCTGACCCCCCCAACCCTTCAACCTCTGCAGCAATGCTGGCAGCACTCATACGTCTATTTCCCAAAGACAACCTCTGGATATGACGCTGAGCACGTGCACTCAACTTCTTTGGTCGACCATGGCGAGGCCTGTTCTGAGTGGAACCTGTCCAGTTAAACCGCTGTATGGTCTTGGCCACCGTGCTGCAGCTCAGTTTCAGGGTCTTGGCAATCTTCTTATAGCCTAGGCCATCTTTATGTAGAGCAACAATTCTTTTTTTTCAGATCCTCAGAGAGTTTTTTGCCACGAGGTGCCATGTTGAACTTCCAGTGATCAGTCAGTATGAGGGAGTGTGAGAGCGATGACACCAAATTTAACACACCTGCTCCCCATTCACACCTGAGACCTTGTAACACTAACGAGTCACATGACACCGGGGAGGGAAAATGGCTAATTGGGCCCAATTTGGACATTTTCACTTAGGGGTGTACTCACTTTTGTTGCCAGCGGTTTAGACATCAATGGCTGTGTGTTGAGTTATTTTGAGGGGACAGCAAATTTACACTGTTATACAAGCTGTACACTCACTACTTTACATTGTAGCAAAGTGTCATTTCTTCAGTGTTGTCACATGAAAAGATATACTCAAATATTTACAAAAATGTGAGGGGTGTACTCACTTTTGTGATATACTCTAGATGATTTACAGATGGTCATACTATCAACAAAAAGTTAGGCCTTGAGAACTATTCCAGCAGTACAGATTTCTCTGATTGGTTATCGCCCTCTACCCACCTCTATGGTCATATGATGGCAGATGGCACCCATGGCAGGAGTACTCTATGGTCAGGTATTTATTAAACGGGCAGATTTCAAATTTGAGTCCTTGGAACTAAGAAGAAGCAGAAGAAGAAGCCAGCCAGCCAGCCAGCCAGCCACTACTGAAGCTCTGGCTGTTTGCAAGTTCATTTCTGGCGTGAACGGTGGAGCACTAGAACCGGACCTCAGTGTCTGAGTGGTTGGTGATGAGCTGAGACGCGGTAAGATGGTGGACAAGAAAAAAGGAAGAAAGTGGAACATATTCTGAATAAATAGGGAGTGGGGGATTGCACAAGCCTTCTGGAATATCTGGTGAAGAAGAAGATGATAATAAAGATAATATAAAGTGGAAAATGGTTTGAGTGACTGAAAACTTGAGACATCTGTGGCATTGTGTTGTGTGACAAAACTGCACATTTTAGAGTGGTCTTATATTGTCCCTAGCACAAGGTGCGCCTGTGGAATGAGTGTCTTGCCACACCTGTCAGGTGGATGGATTATCTTGGCAAAGGATAAATGCTCACTAACAGGGATGTAAACAAATATGTGGACAAAATTAGAGAGAAATAAGCTTTTTGTGCATATGGGACATTTCTGGGATTTTCTTTTTCAGCTCATGAAACATGGGACCAATGTTGCATTTATATTTTTGTTCAGTATACTTCCCGCAGCTATGGCTTTGAGACAACATTTTTGGTTTGTTACCTTGCGAGTTTCCATTAGCTCAGGAAGTGTCGTATTTCAGGGAAACGCACAAAGAACCCCTGTGGGAATCTGTTAAAACGGCTCTCTGTATCTTTGTATTTGTGAAATCATTTTGGGGTGATATGAAAGTCGTTTCTGAGGTTTCCAAACCCATTTTGCATGCAACGATTACTGACAGTGTCAGGATTCGGGACAGTTGTAGGTCTACACATTGGCCTCGCTGAGATCCCGATGGCAGCATGGTCTTAGGATCTTGAGACCTACTTGGTAAGCAACAGGAATTCCTCTCCTCATTCACACAAACCCACACACACATTTAACCTGCGATCAATATATATATAAATCAATGTGTCTGCTCTGACAGGAGACCGCTCTAGCCCAGTGAATCAGAATGAGAGTGTGAGAGACGTTATCGTTATCAGAGACATTATACATACTATTAATGCTGAAGCTGAGTGGTGCTAAGAGATGATGTCACAGAGACCCAGAGTGGTTTGCTAAATGGTTAATGTAGCATTCGCCAGAGACCATCAGGTGTGTGTGTGTGAGAGTGCTTCCTGAGTAGCACTGCTCTCTCAGCAGTCTCAATGCAGAGACCATAAACGCCAAAGAGTCATTCAGAGGAGAGATGACACAGTCCAGTCTCAATGGAGAGACCATAAACGCCAAAGAGTCATTCAGAGGAGAGATGACACAGTCCAGTCTCAATGGAGAGACCATAAACGCCAAAGAGTCATTCAGAGGAGAGATGACACAGTCCAGTCTCAATGGAGAGACCATAAACGCCAAAGAGTCATTCAGAGGAGAGATGACACAGTCCAGTCTCAATGGAGAGACCATAAACGCCAAAGAGTCATTCAGAGGAGAGATGACACAGTCCAGTCTCAATGGAGAGACCATAAACGCCAAAGAGTCATTCAGAGGAGAGATGACACAGTCCAGTCTCAATGGAGAGACCATAAACGCCAAAGAGTCATTCAGAGGAGAGATGACACAGTCCAGTCTCAATGGAGAGACCATAAACGCCAAAGAGTCATTCAGAGGAGAGATGACACAGTCCAGTTTAATGGAGAGCTTCAATTGAGGAATACAGAGAAAGAAGGAAAGGGGTCAGAGAGAGAAGCTGACAGACCCAGTTTACCTCAGAAACCCATACAAGTTGTGCACTTATCATGTAGTGATGCGGCCAACACAGAGGTAGGTGTGTGTAGCACTGCGATTATGGCAGTTTCCTCCCCCTCCTTCAACCACTTGCCGACCCTGCCCTCTCCTCCTCTTCCTCCTCCTACAATGTTTATGTAATAGTAACTCCTTTACCTCACCCTCCCTACACACCCTGCGAGAAAGAGAAAACGAAGAGAGAAAAAAAAGAGACTAGGAAAGAGATTTCAGTTGGGTTCAGCAGAGAGAGGGAGAATGTCATACTGGTGGAGTTTGTTTGGCATGGCCCGGGTGGGTGGAGATTTTACTTAAGTGCCAATGGAATGGTCTAAAATGAGCAAACTCCACCCACCCGGGGCACCGGGCCATGCAAAACTAACTCTAACACTATTTTACTGTTTGACTTAAAGGGCAAGCTGTAGTTGAAACAACAACAAAGCGGCCACCTCGCCAACTGTTTTAGTAAACAGCTATGGGGATGGAGAAATGTTACCACTCTCAAATTCATAGACAGAGCTATGGTTGCAAGGACTGACCATCCATGAGATCAAAATTATAGTTTAAACCCTACAGTGTTTGTTTACAATTGCATTGTTTACAAACACAGGAGTAAAAAAAAAAATATTTCGGGGTGATGGGGTACGACAGTTGAACTAAGCTCATGAGGCATTTATAAGTTACATTGTTCAATAATCAATGTTAATTTATGTACAAAAATGTATGTAGAAACTGCAGATTACCCCTTTAATGCCACTGTCGTGGTTTCATCACATCAATAATGCATCAGATGAGGTTATTAGACTGTGTGTGTGTGTGTGTGTGTCTCGCTGTGTCATATTGAGTTGTCTTGCTTTAGGATATGCTTTGTCACTGTGGATCTTGTTCTCATTGACAGCAAAAGAGAAGGGCTGGGGCTGGAGGATGCTGGGCTGGTTCTTTCCTCTCTCTTTCTCCCCCTAGCTTACCCCACTTTCTCTCTCTCTCTCTCTCTCTCTCTCTCTCTCTCTCTCTCTCTCTCTCTCTCTCTCTCTCTCTCTCCCCCTAACTTACCACACTTTCCTTCTCTCTCCCCCTAGCTTACCCCATTTTCCTTCTCTCTCTCCCTAGCCTACGCCACTTTCCTCCTCTCTCACTCTCCCTAGCCTACCCTACTTTCCTTCTCTCTCTCCCTAGCCTACCCTACTTTCCTTCTCTCTCCCCCTAGCTTACCCCACTTTCCTTCTCTCTCCCCCTAACTTACCCCACTTTCCTTCTCTCTCCCCCTAACTTACCCCACTTTCCTTCTCTCTCCCCCTAACTTACCCCACTTTCCTTCTCTCTCCCCCTAACTTACCCCACTTTCCTTCTCTCTCCCTCTAACTTACCCCACTTTCCTTCTCTCTCTCCCTAACTTACCCCACTTTCCTTCTCTCTCCCCCTAACTTACCCCACTTTCCTTCTCTCTCCCCCTAACTTACCCCACTTTCCTTCTCTCTCCCCCTAACTTACCCCACTTTCCTTCTCTCTCCCCCTAACTTACCCCACTTTCCTTCTCTCTCCCCCTAACTTACCCCACTTTCCTTCTCTCTCCCCCTAACTTACCCCACTTTCCTTCTCTCTCCCCCTAACTTACCCCACTTTCCTTCTCTCTCTCCCTAACTTACCCCACTTTCCTTCTCTCTCCCCCTAACTTACCCCACTTTCCTTCTCTCTCCCCCTAACTTACCCCACTTCCTTCTCTCTCCCTAACTTACCCCTTCCTTCTCTCTCCCTAACTTACCCCACTTTCCTTCTCTCTCCCCCTAACTTACCCCACTTTCATTCTCTCTCCCCCTAACTTACCCCACTTTCCTTCTCTCTCCCCCTAACTTACCCCACTTTCCTTCTCTCTCCCCCTAACTTACCCCACTTTCCTTCTCTCTCTCCCTAACTTATCCCACTTTCCTCCTCTCTCTCTCCCCCTAGTTTACCCCACTTTCCTCCTCTCTCTCTCCCTAGTTTACCCCACTTTCCTCCTCTCTCTCTCTCCCTAACTTACCCCACTTTCCTCCTCTCTCTCTCCCCCTAACTTACCCCACTTTCCTTCTCTCTCCCCCTAACTTACCCCACTTTCCTTCTCTCTCCCCCTAACTTACCCCACTTTCCTTCTCTCTCTCCCTAACTTACCCCACTTTCCTTCTCTCTCCCCCTAACTTACCCCACTTTCCTTCTCTCTACCCCTAACTTACCCCACTTTCCTTCTCTCTCCCCCTTAACTTACCCCACTTTCCTTCTCTCTACCCCTAACTTACCCCACTTTCCTTCTCTCTCCCCCTAACTTACCCCACTTTCCTTCTCTCTCTCCCTAACTTACCCCTCTTTCCCTCTCTCTCCCCCTAGCTTACCCCACTTTCCTTCTCTCTCCCCCTAACTTACCCCACTTTCCTTCTCTCTCCCCCTAACTTATCCCACTTTCCTTCTCTCTCCCCCTAACTTATCCCACTTTCCTTCTCTCTCTCCCTAGCTTACCCCACTTTCCTCCTCTCTCTCTCCCCCTAACTTATCCCACTTTCCTTCTCTCTCCCCCTAACTTACCCCACTTTCCTTCTCTCTCCCCCTAACTGACCCCACTTTCCTTCTCTCTCCCCCTAACTTACCCCACTTTCCTTCTCTCTCCCCCTAGCTTACCCCACTTTCCTTCTCTCTCCCCTAGCTTACCCCACTTTCCTTCTCTCTCCCCCTAACTTACCCCACTTTCCTTCTCTCTCCCCCTAACTTACCCCACTTTCCTTCTCTCTCCCCCAGCTTACCCCACTTTCCTTCTCTCTCCCCCTAACTTACCCCACTTTCCTTCTCTCTCCCCCTAACCTACCCCACCTTCCTTCTCTCTCCCCCTAACTTACCCCACTTTCCTTCTCTCTCTCCCTAACTTACCCCACTTTCCTTCTCTCTCTCCCTAGCTTACCCCACTTTCCTTTTCTCTCCCCCTAACTTACCCCACTTTCCTTCTCTCTCCCCCTAACCTACCCCACTTTCCTTCTCTCTCCCCCTAACTTACCCCACTTTCCTTCTCTCTCCCCCTAACTTACCCCACTTTCCTTCTCTCTCCCCCTAACTTACCCCACTTTCCTTCTCTCTCCCCCTAACTTACCCCACTTTCCTTCTCTCTCCCCCTAACTTACCCCACTTTCCTCCTCTCTCTCTCCCCCTAGCTTACCCCACTTTCCTTTTCTCTCCCCCTAACTTACCCCACTTTCCTTCTCTCTCCCCCTAACTTACCCCCACTTTCCTTCTCTCTCCCCCTAACTTACCCCACTTTCCTTCTCTCTCTCTCTAGCTTACCCCACTTTCCTTCTCTCTCCCCCTAACTTACCCCACTTTCCTTCTCTCTCCCCCTAACTTACCCCACTTTCCTTCTCTCTCCCCCTAACTTACCCCACTTTCCTTCTCTCTCCCACTAACTTACCCCACTTTCCTTCTCTCTCCCCCTAACTTACCCCACTTTCCTTCTCTCTCTCCCTAACTTACCCCACTTTTCTCCTCTCTCCCCCTAACTTACCCCACTTTCCTTCTCTCTCTCCCTAGCTTATCCCACTTTCCTTCTCTCTCCCCCTAGCTTACCCCACTTTCCTTCTCTCTCTCCCTAACTTACCCCACTTTCCTTCTCTCTCTCCCTAACATACCCCACTTTCCTTCTCTCTCTCCCTAGCTTACCCCACTTTCCTTCTCTCTCCCCCTAGCTTACCCCACTTTCCTTCTCTCTCCCCCTAACTTACCCCACTTTCCTTCTCTCTCCCCCTAACTTACCCCACTTTCCTTCTCTCTCCACCTAACTTACCCCACTTTCCTTCTCTCTCCCCCTAACTTACCCCACTTTCCTTCTCTCTCCCCCTAACTTACCCCACTTTCCTTCTCTCTCCCCCTTAACTTACCCCACTTTCCTTCTCTCTCCCCCTAACTTACCCCACTTTCCTTCTCTCTCCCCCTAACTTACCCCACTTTCCTTCTCTCTCCCCCTAACTTACCCCACTTTCCTTCTCTCTCCCCCTAACTTACCCCACTTTCCTTCTCTCTCTCTCTAACTTACCCCACTTTCCTTCTCTCTCCCCCTAACTTACCCCACTTTCCTTCTCTCTCCCCCTAGCTTACCCCACTTTCATCCTCTCTCTCTCCCCCTAGCTTACCCCACTTTCATCCTCTCTCTCTCCCCCTAGCTTACCCCACTTTTTTCCTCTCTCTCTCCCCCTAGCTTACCCCACTTTCATCCTCTCTCTCTCCCCCTAGCTTACCCCACTTTCCTTCTCTCTCCCCCTAACTTACCCCACTTTCCTCCTCTCTCTCCCCCCCTAACTTACCCCACTTTCCTTCTCTCTCTCCCTAACTTACCCCACTTTCCTTCTCTCTCCCCCTAACTTACCCCACTTTCCTTCTCTCTCCCCCTAACTTACCCCACTTTCCTTCTCTCTCTCCCTAACTTACCCCACTTTCCTTCTCTCTCCCCCTAACTTACCCCACTTTCATTCTCTCTCCCCCTAACTTACCCCACTTTCCTTCTCTCTCCCCCTAACTTACCCCACTTTCCTTCTTTCTCCCCCTAACTTACCCCACTTTCCTTCTCTCTCTCCCTAACTTACCCCACTTTCCTTCTCTCTCCCCCTAACTTATCCCACTTTCCTCCTCTCTCTCTCCCCCTAGTTTACCCCACTTTCCTCCTCTCTCTCTCCCTAGTTTACCCCACTTTCCTCCTCTCTCTCTCTCCCTAACTTACCCCACTTTCCTCCTCTCTCTCTCCCCCTAACTTACCCCACTTTCCTTCTCTCTCCCCCTAACTTACCCCACTTTCCTTCTCTCTCCCCCTAACTTACCCCACTTTCCTTCTCTCTCTCCCTAACTTACCCCACTTTCCTTCTCTCTCCCCCTAACTTACCCCACTTTCCTTCTCTCTACCCCTAACTTACCCCACTTTCCTTCTCTCTACCCCTAACTTACCCCACTTTCCTTCTCTCTCCCCCTTAACTTACCCCACTTTCCTTCTCTCTCCCCCTAACTTACCCCACTTTCCTTCTCTCTCTCCCTAACTTACCCCACTTTCCTTCTCTCTCCCCCTAGCTTACCCCACTTTCCTTCTCTCTCCCCCTAACTTACCCCACTTTCCTTCTCTCTCCCCCTAACTTATCCCACTTTCCTTCTCTCTCCCCCTAACTTATCCCACTTTCCTTCTCTCTCTCCCCCTAACTTATCCACTTTCCTCCTCTCTCTCTCCCCCTAACTTATCCCACTTTCCTTCTCTCTCCCCCTAACTTACCCCACTTTCCTTCTCTCTCCCCCTAACTGACCCCACTTTCCTTCTCTCTCCCCCTAACTTACCCCACTTTCCTTCTCTCTCCCCCTAGCTTACCCCACTTTCCTTCTCTCTCCCCCTAGCTTACCCCACTTTCCTTCTCTCTTCCCCTAACTTACCCCACTTTCCTTCTCTCTCCCCCTAACTTACCCCACTTTCCTTCTCTCTCCCCCTAGCTTACCCCACTTTCCTTCTCTCTCCCCCTAACTTACCCCACTTTCCTTCTCTCTCCCCCTAACTTACCCCACTTTCCTTCTCTCTCCCCCTAACCTACCCCACTTTCCTTCTCTCTCCCCCTAACTTACCCCACTTTCCTTCTCTCTCCCCCTAACTTACCCCACTTTCCTTCTCTCTCTCCCTAGCTTACCCCACTTTCCTTTTCTCTCCCCCTAACTTACCCCACTTTCCTTCTCTCTCCCCCTAACTTACCCCACTTTCCTTCTCTCTCCCCCTAACTTACCCCACTTTCCTTCTCTCTCCCCCTAACTTACCCCACTTTCCTTCTCTCTCCCCCTAACTTACCCCACTTTCCTTCTCTCTCCCCCTAACTTACCCAACTTTCCTTCTCTCTCCCCCTAACTTACCCCACTTTCCTCCTCTCTCTCTCCCCCTAGCTTACCCCACTTTCCTTCTCTCTCCACCTAACTTACCCCACTTTCCTTCTCTCTCCACCTAACTTACCCCCACTTTCCTTCTCTCTCCCCCTAACTTACCCCACTTTCCTTCTCTCTCTCTCTAGCTTACCCCACTTTCCTTCTCTCTCCCCCTAACTTACCCCACTTTCCTTCTCTCTCCCCCTAACTTACCCCACTTTCCTTCTCTCTCCCCCTAACTTACCCCACTTTCCTTCTCTCTCCCACTAACTTACCCCACTTTCCTTCTCTCTCCCCCTAACTTACCCCACTTTCCTTCTCTCTCTCCCTAACTTACCCCACTTTTCTCCTCTCTCCCCCTAACTTACCCCACTTTCCTTCTCTCTCTCCCTAGCTTATCCCACTTTCCTTCTCTCTCCCCCTAGCTTACCCCACTTTCCTTCTCTCTCCCCCTAACTTACCCCACTTTCCTTCTCTCTCTCCCTAACTTACCCCACTTTCCTTCACTCTCCCTAGCTTACCCCACTTTCCTTCTCTCTCTCCCTAGCTTACCCCACTTTCCTTCTCTCTCCCCCTAACTTACCCCACTTTCCTTCTCTCTCCCCCTAACTTACCCCACTTTCCTTCTCTCTCCACCTAACTTACCCCACTTTCCTTCTCTCTCCCCCTAACTTACCCCACTTTCCTTCTCTCTCCCCCTAACTTACCCCACATTCCTTCTCTCTCCCCTTAACTTACCCCACTTTCCTTCTCTCTCCCCCTAACTTACCCCACTTTCCTTCTCTCTCCCCCTAACTTACCCCACTTTCCTTCTCTCTTCCCCTAACTTACCCCACTTTCCTTCTCTCTTTCCCTAACTTACCCCACTTTCCTTCTCTCTCTCTCTAACTTACCCCACTTTCCTTCTCTCTCCCCCTAACTTACCCCACTTTCCTTCTCTCTCCCCCTAGCTTACCCCACTTTCATCCTCTCTCTCTCCCCCTAGCTTACCCCACTTTCATCCTCTCTCTCTCCCCCTAGCTTACCCCACTTTCATCCTCTCTCTCTCCCCCTAGCTTACCCCACTTTCCTTCTCTCTCTCCCTAGCCTACCCTACTTTCCTTCTCTCTACCCCTAGCTTACCCCACTTTCCTTCTCTCTCCCCCTAGCTTACCCCACTTTCCTTCTCTCTCCCCCTAACTTAC
Source organism: Salvelinus namaycush (assembly GCF_016432855.1). Lineage (NCBI taxonomy): Eukaryota > Metazoa > Chordata > Actinopteri > Salmoniformes > Salmonidae > Salvelinus > Salvelinus namaycush. The sequence continues at coordinate 8,933,931 of NC_052310.1, forward strand.
CCCACTTTCCTTCTCTCTCTCCCTAACTTACCCCACATTCCTTCTCTCTCTCCCTAGCTTACCCCACTTTCCTTCTCTCTCTCCCTAGTTTACCCCACTTTCCTTCTCTCTCCCCCTAACTTACCCCACTTTCATTCTCTCTCCCCCTAACTTACCCCACTTTCCTCCTCTCTCTCTCCCCCTAGCTTACCCCACTTTCCTTCTCTCTCCCCCTAACTTACCCCACTTTCCTTCTCTCTCCCCCTAACTTACCCCACTTTCCTTCTCTCTCCCCCTAACTTACCCCACTTTCCTTCTCTCTCCCCCTAGCTTACCCCACTTTCCTTCTCTCTCCCCCTAACTTACCCCACTTTCCTTCTCTCTCCCCCTAACTTACCCCACTTTCCTTCTCTCTCCCCCTAACTTACCCCACTTTCCTTCTCTCTCCCCCTAACTTACCCCACTTTCCTTCTCTCTCCCCCTAACTTACCCCACTTTCCTTCTCTCTCCCCCTAGCTTACCCCACTTTCATCCTCTCTCTCTCCCCCTAGCTTACCCCACTTTCATCCTCTCTCTCTCCCCCTAGCTTACCCCACTTTCATCCTCTCTCTCTCCCCCTAGCTTACCCCACTTTCCTTCTCTCTCTCCCTAGCCTACCCTACTTCCCTTCTCTCTCCCCCTAGCTTACCCCACTTTCCTTCTCTCTCTCCCCCTAGCTTACCCCACTTTCCTTCTCTCTCCCCCTAACTTACCCCACTTTCCTTCTCTCTACCCCTAACTTACCCCACTTTCCTTCTCTCTCCCCCTAACTTACCCCACTTTCCTTCTCTCTCTCCCTAACTTACCCCACTTTCCTTCTCTCTCCCCCTAACTTACCCCACTTTCATCCTCTCTCTCTCCCCCTAGCTTACCCCACTTTCATCCTCTCTCTCTCCCCCTAGCTTACACCACTATCCTTCTCTCTCTCCCTAGCCTACCCTACTTTCCTTCTCTCTCCCCCTAGCTTACCCCACTTTCCTTCTCTCTCCCCCTAGCTTACCCCACTTTCCTTCTCTCTCCCCCTAACTTACCCCACTTTCCTTCTCTCTCCCCCTAACTTACCCAACTTTCCTTCTCTCTCCCCTAACTTACCCCACTTTCCTCCTCTCTCTCTCCCCCTAGCTTACCCCACTTTCCTTTTCTCTCCCCCTAACTTACCCCACTTTCCTTCTCTCTCCCCTAACTTACCCCCACTTTCCTTCTCTCTCCCCCTAACTTACCCCACTTTCCTTCTCTCTCTCTCTAGCTTACCCCACTTTCCTTCTCTCTCCCCCTAACTTACCCCACTTTCCTTCTCTCTCCCCCTAACTTACCCCACTTTCCTTCTCTCTCCCCCTAACTTACCCCACTTTCCTTCTCTCTCCCACTAACTTACCCCACTTTCCTTCTCTCTCTCCCTAACTTACCCCACTTTCCTTCTCTCTCCCCCTAACTTACCCCACTTTTCTCCTCTCTCCCCCTAACTTACCCCACTTTCCTTCTCTCTCTCCCTAGCTTATCTCACTTTCCTTCTCTCTCCCCCTAGCTTACCCCACTTTCCTTTTCTCTCTCCCTAACTTACCCCACTTTCCTTCTCTCTCTCCCTAACTTACCCCACTTTCCTTCTCTCTCTCCCTAGCTTACCCCACTTTCCTTCTCTCTCTCCCTAGCTTACCCCACTTTCCTTCTCTCTCCCCCTAACTTACCCCACTTTCCTTCTCTCTCCCCCTAACTTACCCCACTTTCCTTCTCTCTCCCCCTAACTTACCCCACTTTCCTTCTCTCTCCCCCTAACTTACCCCACTTTCCTTCTCTCTCCCCTTAACTTACCCCACTTTCCTTCTCTCTCCCCCTAACTTACCCCACTTTCCTTCTCTCTCCCCTAACTTACCCCACTTTCCTTCTCTCTCCCCCTAACTTACCCCACTTTCCTTCTCTCTCCCCCTAACTTACCCCACTTTCCTTCTCTCTCTCCCCCTAACTTACCCCACTTTCCTTCTCTCTCTCCCCCTAACTTACCCCACTTTCCTTCTCTCTCCCCCTAACTTACCCCACTTTCCTTCTCTCTCCCCCTAACTTACCCCACTTTCCTTCTCTCTCCCCCTAACTTACCCCACTTTCCTTCTCTCTCCCCCTAGCTTACCCCACTTTCCTTCTCTCTCTCCCTAGCCTACCCTACTTCCCTTCTCTCTCCCCCTAGCTTACCCCACTTTCCTTCTCTCTCCCCCTAGCTTACCCCACTTTCCTTCTCTCTCCCCCTAACTTACCCCACTTTCCTTCTCTCTACCCCTAACTTACCCCACTTTCCTTCTCTCTCCCCCTAACTTACCCCACTTTCCTTCTCTCTCTCCCTAACTTACCCCACTTTCCTTCTCTCTCCCCCTAACTTACCCCACTTTCATCCTCTCTCTCTCCCCCTAGCTTACCCCACTTTCATCCTCTCTCTCTCCCCCTAGCTTACCCCACTTTCATCCTCTCTCTCTCCCCCTAGCTTACCCCACTTTCCTTCTCTCTCTCCCTAGCCTACCCTACTTCCCTTCTCTCTCCCCCTAGCTTACCCCACTTTCCTTCTCTCTCCCCCTAGCTTACCCCACTTTCCTTCTCTCTCCCCCTAACTTACCCCACTTTCCTTCTCTCTACCCCTAACTTACCCCACTTTCCTTCTCTCTCCCCCTAACTTCCCCCACTTTCCTTCTCTCTCTCCCTAACTTACCCCACTTTCCTTCTCTCTCCCCCTAACTTACCCCACTTTCATCCTCTCTCTCTCCCCCTAGCTTACCCCACTTTCATCCTCTCTCTCTCCCCCTAGCTTACACCACTTTCCTTCTCTCTCTCCCTAGCCTACCCTACTTTCCTTCTCTCTCCCCCTAGCTTACCCCACTTTCCTTCTCTCTCCCCCTAGCTTACCCCACTTTCCTTCTCTCTCCCCCTAACTTACCCCACTTTCCTTCTCTCTCTCCCTAGCTTACCCCACTTTCCTCCTCTCTCTCTCCCCCTAGCTTACCCCACTTTCCTCCTCTCTCTCTCCCCCTAGCTTACCCCACTTTTATCCTCTTGCTCTCTCTCCCTCTCCTTCTCCCTCCCCCTAGCTTACCCCATTTTCCTCCTCTCGTTCTCTCCCCTAGTTTACCCCACTTTCCTCCTCTCCTGTCTCTCTCCCTCCTCCTTCTTTTGTCCTAGGACATGGTGATCAATGAGCCTAGGGGCTCAGGGAGTGCAGTACCCCAACACAGGCGTGCACACACAACATAGAGGGGAATCGGACTGTGTGTGTGTGCGTGCGTGCGTGAAGTGACAGTTTATTACTGTGTGTCTAAGTCTATGCTACTATCTATAGTCCTCACTCTGCTCTAAATACTGTGACCTACTACCTGCCCACATCCTGGTTGTGTGTGAGAGAGCATTCAAGAGTCTTTACCACCCTCTAGTGAGGAGCGCTGTGTAAAGGCATACACTATGGAGAGCTAAGGAGGGAGGTTGGACTCTGTGTGGGATAGATGAAAGCAAGCTGCATGACTGCGTGTCCGGTGTTTAAGCTACTTATGTGCTGTTAGCAGAACATGGCAGTGAGGAGTCACGTTTTCTTACAAAACATATTTACAGCCAATACCTTTGTTTGACAGTAAAAAAAAACAAAGAAAAAACAAGACTGCTAAATCCTTGAGGGCTTTACTCAGTCAAAACAGGTTCAGGTTTCTGGTTTAAAAGTCAATAATATTCTAAAATAATTTGAATATGCTTCTCTTTTTGGTTTCATTCTCTAAACATTTCTGTGTTTGGTGTAGCCCCAGCTTGCATCCTTGACATCCCTACAGAAGGGTCTGAGTGTGGCTGACTCCATCTGAATAAAAGTATACTAGTTATCCCCCAATATCGTCATCGCTTCATTCAAAATTAAACATATCTACATATATTTGTGATGTGGCTCTAATCCTCGTATCTGTTAATTAGCAATGTGTTATCAGATATTGGGGCGATTCCATACAAGAATGGCCCAAAGATATTTAAGATGTTTTGGGACTGAAATCCAAAGAAAGGTTATTTGGGGATCGAAGGATGTGTGGCATACTGTTGAACACTGTATCGGGAAATAACTGAATGAAGTTGGGAAATTTGTGACTGGGAAATTTGTGACTGGGAAATTTATGATTGGGAAATTTGTCCTTCCTAGGCCTTCTTTAAGACACTACAAGTAGTCTGTAGATGCTGCTACAAACAGCCGTGTTGTCATTTGAAACCTGGTGTTTAGATTAAATATACAGTTTCTGTACATTCATTTATGGATAATTGAATATATAAAAGTGAATATCTTAAGGACCCTTTGATTTGATTTGTTTTTGGACAAGATACAATTAAACAATATACTCTACAACACGTGTCAAACTCATTTCACGGGGGGTCGAGTGTCTGCGGGTTTCCGATCCTCCCTTGTACTTGATGGATGAATTAAGATCCGTAACTAGTAAGGAACTCGCCATACCTAGTTTTCTAGGGTTTCATTGAAAGGAAAAAAAACTCTAATCTGCAGACACTAGGCCCTCCATGGAACGAGTTTGGCACACTGCTCTACAAGTACAGAACATTTCCAGAGTGGGCTCCCTGCTACTTTTGGCAATGTTGAAGAAGCCCATTGTTCGACTTCCTGTCCGATTTTAGATCGGGCGCAGGCGTTGCATTGCATCATCCAATGGTTGCATGCCACGTCATCGACTGCAGTCGGGCATCAGATTGTCATATCATATGTAATCGTTGATACTGTATGTTAAATACCTATCCAGGATTGTTATATCATATAATGGTAATGGTAGATACTGTATGTTAAATACCTATCCAGGCGTTGTAAGATCTGACATGTGTCTGCGGTGTAGTCGGACAGGAACTCAACCGTTGTCTCATTGCAGGAGGAACTCCAGGCAGCCCTGAGGCCCTTACAGGAGCAACAAAGTCTTTGGCTGAATGTACACAGGCAGCCCAATTTAGATTTTTTTGCCCAATTATTGTTAAAAGAGCTGATCTGATTGGTCAAAGGACCAATCAGAACCTGCCAATCAGAGGCGTCTCTGAAAATGAGTTATCCATGGAGCCAACATTGAGGAAACTTCTTTAAGTTGAATTCGTCACCTGTTCAAATGTATATGTTCCTTACGTTGGTTTAAGGGGCAGTACAATGTGAATAGACTATTTCTAAGCATTGTAAAGGAATTCTCCTTTATTCTCTTGTAAACTCTTTAGCCAGTAGTTCTGAATGTAATGTCACGAGACAACAGTGGTCCCCAAAAACTGCGTACTACGTCACGTGACTGACCACCTTGACACAGTGTCTCCTGACTCCTCCTGTCTCAGACTCCAGTATTTATGCTGCAGTAGTTTATGTGTCGGGGGGCTAGGGTCAGTCTGTTATATCTGGAGTATTTCTCCTGTCTTATCCGGTGTCCTGTGTGAATTTAAGTATGCTCTCTCTAATTCTCTCCCTCTCCCCCCCCCCCCCCCCCCGGAGGACCTGAGCCCTAGGACCATGCCTCAGGACTACCTGGACTGATGACTCCTTGTTGTCCCCAGTCCACCTGGTTGTGCTGCTGCACTAGTTTCAACTGTTCTGCCTGTGGCTATGGAACCCTGACCTGCTACCTTGTCCCGGACCTGCTGTTCTCGACTTTCTCTCTCTACCACACCTGCTGTCTCGAACTCTGAATGCTCGGCTGACATTTACTGACATTTACTCCTGAGGTGCTGACCTGTTGCACCCTCTACAACCACTGTGATTATTATTCAAATAAAATAAAATGTTATTGGTCACATACACATGGTTAGCAGATGTTAATGCGAGTGTAGCGAAATGCTTGTGCTTCTAGTTCCGACAATGCGGTAATATCTAACAAGTAATCTAACAAATTCACAACAACTACCTTATACACACAAATGTAAAGGAATGAATAAGAATATGTACATAAAAAAATATATGAATGAGTGATGGTATAGAACGGCATAGGCAAGATGCAGTAGATGGTATAGAGTACAGTATATACATATGAGATGAGTAATGTAGGGTATGTAAACATTATATGAAGTGGCATTGTTTAAAGTGGCTAGTGATACATTTATTACATCAATTTTTCCATTATTAAAGTGGCTGGAGTTGAGTCAGTATGTTGGCAGCAGCCACTCAATGTTAGTGATGGTAGTTTAACAGTCTGATGGCCTTGAGATAGAAGCTGTTTTTCAGTCTCTTGGTCCCTGCTTTGATGCACCTGTACTGACCTCGCCTTCTGGATGATAGCGGCGTGAACAGGCGGTGGCTCCGGTGGTTGTTGTCCTTGATGATCTTTTTGGCCTTCCTGTGACATCAGGTGGTGTAGGTGTCCTGGAGGGCAGGTAGTTTGCCCCCGGTGATGCGTTGTGCAGACCTCACTACCCTCTGGAGAGCCTTACGGTTATGGGCGGAGCAGTTGCCGTACCAGGAGGTGATACAGCCCGACAGGATGCTCTCGATTGTGCATCTGTAAAAGTTTGTGAGTGTTTTTGGTGACAAGCCGAATTTCTTCAGCCTCCTGAGGTTGAAGAGGCGCTGCCGAGACGCTACTTTGTCTCTATACTGACGCTTAGCTTGTTTGATTGCCTTGCTGAGGGAATAGCTACCCTGTTTGTATTCGGTCATGTTTCCGGTCACCTTGCCCTGATTAAAAGCAGTGGTTCGCGCTTTCAGTTTTGCCCGAATGCTGCCATCAATCCACGGTTTCTGGTTTGGGAATGTTTTAATAGACGCTGTGGGTATGACATCGCAGATGAACTTGCTAATAAACCCACTCACCGAATCAGCGGGGAGGTTCAGGAGTATGGAGGGGAGGTTCAGGAGTATGGAGGGGAGGTTCAGGACTATGGAGGGGAGGTTCAGGACTATGGAGGGGAGGTTCAGGAGCATAGAGGGGAGGTTAAGGAGTATGGAGGGGAGGTTCAGGACTATGGAGGGGAGGTTCAGGACTATGGAGGGGAGGTTCAGGAATATAGAGGGGAGGTTCAGGACTATGGAGGGGAGGTTCAGGACTATGGAGGGGAGGTTCAGGACTATGGAGGGGAGGTTAAGGACTATGGAGGGGAGGTTCAGGACTATGGAGGGGAGGTTAAGGACTATGGAGGGGAGGTTAAGGACTATGGAGGGGAGGTTCAGGACTATGGAGGGGAGGTTCAGGACTATGGAGGGGAGGTTCAGGACTATGGAGGGGAGGTTCAGGACTATGGAGGGGAGGTTCAGGACTATGGAGGGGAGGTTCAGGACTATGGAGGGGAGGTTAAGGACTATGGAGGGGAGGTTCAGGACTATGGAGGGGAGGTTCAGGACTATGGAGGGGAGGTTCAGGAGTATGGAGGGGAGGTTCAGGACTATGGAGGGGAGGTTCAGGACTATGGAGGGAAGGTTCAGGACTATAGAGGGGAGGTTCAGGACTATGGAGGGGAGGTTCAGGACTGTGGAGGGGAGGTTAAGGACTATAGAGGGGAGGTTCAGGACTATGGTGGGGATGGTTCAGGACTATGGAGGGGAGGTTCAGGACTATGGAGGGGAGGTTAAGGACTATAGAGGGGAGGTTCAGGACTATGGAGGGGAGGTTCAGGAGCATAGAGGGGAGGTTAAGGACTATGGAGGGGAGGTTCAGGACTATGGAGGGGAGGTTCAGGAGCATAGAGGGGAGGTTAAGGAGTATGGGGGGGAGGTTCAGGAGTATGGAGGGGAGGTTCAGGACTATGGAGGGGAGGTTAAGGACTATGGAGGGGAGGTTCAGGACTATGGAGGGGAGGTTCAGGACTATGGAGGGGAGGTTCAGGACTATGGAGGGGAGGTTCAGGACTATGGAGGGGAGGTTAAGGACTATGGAGGGGAGGTTAAGGACTATGGAGGGGAGGTTCAGGACTATGGAGGGGAGGTTAAGGACTATAGAGGGGAGGTTCAGGACTATGGAGGGGAGGTTCAGGACTATGGAGGGGAGGTTAAGGACTATAGAGGGGAGGTTCAGGACTATGGAGGGGAGGTTCAGGAGCATAGAGGGGAGGTTAAGGACTATGGAGGGGAGGTTCAGGACTATGGAGGGGAGGTTCAGGAGCATAGAGGGGAGGTTAAGGAGTATGGAGGGGAGGTTAAGGAGTATGGAGGGGAGGTTCAGGACTATGGAGGGGAGGTTCAGGACTATGGAGGGGAGGTTCAGGAGCATAGAGGGGAGGTTCAGGACTATGGAGGGGAGGTTCAGGACTATGGAGGGGAGGTTCAGGACTATGGAGGGGAGGTTCAGGAGTATGGAGGGGAGGTTCAGGACTATGGAGGGGAGGTTCAGGACTATGGAGGGGAGGTTCAGGACTATGGAGGGGAGGTTCAGGACTATGGAGGGGAGGTTCAGGACTATGGAGGGGAGGTTCAGGACTATGGAGGGGAGGTTCAGGACTATGGAGGGGAGGTTAAGGACTATGGAGGGGAGGTTCAGGACTATGGAGGGGAGGTTAAGGAGTATGGAGGGGAGGTTCAGGACTATGGAGGGGAGGTTCAGGACTATGGAGGGGAGGTTCAGGACTATGGAGGGGAGGTTCAGGACTATGGAGGGGAGGTTCAGGAGCATAGAGGGGAGGTTAAGGACTATGGAGGGGAGGTTCAGGAGCATAGAGGGGAGGTTAAGGACTATGGAGGGGAGGTTAAGGACTATGGAGGGGAGGTTCAGGAGCATAGAGGGGAGGTTAAGGAGTATGGAGGGGAGGTTAAGGAGTATGGAGGGGAGGTTCAGGACTATGGAGGGGAGGTTCAGGACTATGGAGGGGAGGTTCAGGAGCATAGAGGGGAGGTTAAGGAGTATGGAGGGGAGGTTCAGGAATATAGAGGGGAGGTTCAGGAGTATGGAGGGGAGGTTCAGGAGTATGGAGGGGAGGTTAAGGACTATGGAGGGGAGGTTCAGGACTATGGAGGGGAGGTTCAGGACTATGGAGGGGAGGTTCAGGACTATGGATGGGAGGTTCAGGACTATGGAGGGGAGATTCAGGAGCATAGAGGGGAGGTTCAGGAGTATGGAGGGGAGGTTCAGGAGTATAGAGGGGAGGAGGTTCAGGAGCATAGAGGGGAGGATGTTCAGGAGCATAGAGGGGAGGTTCAGGAGTATAGAGGGGAGGAGGTTAAGGAGTATAGAGGGGAGGAGGTTCAGGAGCATAGAGGGGAGGATGTTCAGGAGCATAGAGGGGAGGTTCAGGAGTATAGGGGGGAGGTTCAGGAGCATAGAGGGGAGGATGTTCAGGAGCATAGAGGGGAGGTGCAGGAGTATAGAGGGGAGGTTCAGGAGCATAGAGGGGAGGTTCAGGACTATGGAGGGGGGGTTAAGGAGTATAGAGGGGAGGAGGTTCAGGAGCATAGAGGGGAGGGGGTTCAGGAGTATTGAGGGGAGGTTCAGGACTATGGAGGGGGGGTTAAGGAGTATAGAGGGGAGAAGGTTCAGGAGCATAGAGGGGAGGTTCAGGAGTATGGAGGGGAGGTTCAGGAGTATAGAGGGGAGGTTCAGGAGTATGGAGGGGAGGTTCAGGAGTATGGAGGGGAGGTTCAGGAGTATGGAGAGGAGGAGTGTAAGGAAGTCTGTGTGTAGCTGGTGTATAGGAGTTAGGCGCAGGACAGCAGATATGAGTAAATAAACAGATTTTACTCTACATAAATAAATGCAATACAAAAACAGAGCCCACATTAACGGACCTTCCTACATACAAACAATCACTCACAAAAAACCATGGGGGAACAGAGGATTAAATAATGAACAAGTAATTGGGGGATTGAAACCAGGTGTGTAAAACAAAGACAAAACAAATGGAAAATGAAAAGTGGATCGGCGATTGCTAGAAGGCCGGTGACGTCGACCGCCGAACGCCACCCAAACAAGGAGAGGGACCGACTTCGGCGGAAGTCGTGACAAGGAGGTAAATGAGAAGTTTTGGAAACAGAAATGCAGAGGAGAAGAAGGGAGTAGAGGAGGGGAGGGTGATACAGGAGGAGAAGGGAATAGAGGAGGGGAGGGTGATACAGGAGGAGAGGGGGAGAATCTGAATTGGGCTTGAGTTTCTTCTTCTGTAAACCGAGGGAAGGTGTGTTACTCGATATGCTGATAGAATTTAGGGAGCCTTGTTCTCAGACTAGCTTTGTTAAAATCCCCAGCTACAATAAATGCAGCCTCAGGATATATGGTTTCCAGTTTTCATGAAGTCCAGTGATGTTCCTTGATGGCCGTCTTGGTACCCGCTTGCAGGTGGTTATACACGGCTGTGACAATAACCGAGGAGAGATCTCTTGGGAGATAATACAGTCAGCATTTGATTGTGAGGAATTCTAGGTCAGGTGAACAAAAGGACTTGAGTTCTTGTATGTTGTTACAAATACACCATGAGTCATTAATCATGAAACATACATCCCCGCCCTTCTTCTTACCAGATAGATGTTTGTTCCTGTTCGCGCGATGCACTGAAAATTCCTGACAGCATGTCCCTAGCTATTCATATCTCCGTGAAACAGAGTATGTTATAATCCTGGATATCTCTTTGGAAAGCAACTCTTGCCCTAATTTTGTCGCCTTTGTTAAAAAGAGGACTCATCTTTGTATCTGTGCCATTATGGTGTCTTTGACAACATGGGCAGTGCCATTCAGGCTATCTCCATTTTAAAGTTAAAAAAAAAAAATTGTGTTTGAAAAAAGCATTAAGTTAATATTGGTGAATCACCACCACCTACAATGGTGGAGTCCTGAAACAAATATTGTGTTATTCATTTTATTGTGGCCACTAGGTGGCGGTGATATAGTTTAAAGACATTTACAAACCATACAGCCCAATTTGAAGAAGAAGACGATGCTCTGCTCTTTGGCTGATCACTCCCAACCCATAGGAACCCCCACCCAGTTGACCACTTTAAAATGGTGGAAGGCCTCGATGGCAATGTCCATGCTAAAACTGGTTCTATCCATCTAGAGCCCTCTGTCTACCTCTATGTTCCAGATTGAAGTCCTGATTCCTGACAACCAACCTGTGATGGTGCAGGTTCACATCAGTACTGGCAGTAGAGGGCAGCATAGCTGCATAACTCTGCAACAAGTGTTATTTTGCTCTCTGTCGCTAGCTCTGTTTCTCTCTCTATCTCACACACACAGGGTGTTTCCACACGTGTGTGGATAAACCATGTTAAGGTGTGTTTTGGGGCAGGATCCTAGTAAATTGACCTATCACGCGTTGGGGTTTTAGGGGCCAGTCACAAGTGGATAGTGGAGGAAACGACAACTGTCTACGATCAGACCAGCCGAACAGACCGGACTAATACATTTAGTAGACTTTATTCAAATTTTATTTTCATTTATTGATTGGTGTGAGTGAAAACTGTGTTACAAAATCTGGAGCAGAAGAGCTGAGAGCACCATCTCTACACAGCATGACCCCGGAGAGAGAGAGGAGGAGGTAGGATCTTTAGCTTCACATCAGATCGTAGTACAGAAAACACATTTCATATCATAACTAAAAATAGAGAATCAGTTCACAAATGTAAATGTTTTTAAATGATACATTATCTTATTCACAGTGCATTTCACCTACATGTATTTGCTTGAGTAACTGCATTGTATATTTGAACACACAGTCAGGTCCAAAATTACTGGCAACCTTGATAAAGACGAGCAGATAAATCAAATAAATCCCACTCTGTTTCCTTATTATTCGATCTTCAAGGAAACCTTTGAATCAGTCTTTCACGCCACAACTCTGGATGGTACAGAGTAGTCAACACTTTTTAGGCATTAATGGAACTCCATAGAAAGCGGGTGTTGTGGTGTGCCTTAGATGTAGGGTATGAAGAGTTTACCCATCATGCACCCCACACTGACATCGTGATTGAACTATTTCTCTCTATCTTTCTCTCTCTCTGTCTCTCTCCCTTAGGATAATGAGTTGTGAAGCAGCGAGGGCTAGGCGGAGAGCAGAGTCTCAGGTGTTGATTGACATGTCTCAACTCCTCCCCCTCCCTTCCTCCCTCCGCCCACAGCTAGACAAACCCTCCATCATACGACTAACCATCAGCTACCTACGCATACACACACTGCTCTCTGGTACACACACACACACACACACACACACACACACACACACACACACACACACACACACACACACACACACACACACACACACACACACACACACACACACACACACACACACACACTCACTCACGTTGTTTATGTCTCTTTATCTTAGGCTTTGCTGACCGACAGAGGAGGGACGAGGAGGGAGAGAGGGAAACGAGGGAGGAGGGAGAGAGGGAAACGAGGGAGAGGAGGGGGGCGGGAGCGAGAGAGAGGAGGGAGGAGGGAGACAGGGAGAGGAGGGATGCGGGAGACAGGGAGAGAGGGGAGGGGAGGGAGGAGCGAAAGAAGGAGATGGGGGAGACAGATCTATACCTGAGGATTCTGGGCGGCTTTGTCGTCGTGGTAACGACAGAAGGAGACATGATCTACCTGTCAGATAACATCAGAGAATACATGGGTCTAACTCAGGTACTTACACACACACACACACACACACACACACACACACACACACACACACACACACACACACACACACACACACACACACACACACACACACACACACACACACACACACACACACACACACACACACACACACACACACACACACTGAGTGATTTATATATGAATGTTTTTCTCCAGGTGGAGTTGATGGGGCATAGCATATATGATTTCACACACCCCTGTGACCATAAGGAAATTAGAGACAACCTTGACCTCACTGCAGGTGTGTAAACAGATGTAGGAACTTCATTTGATTGCTATTTTGGTGCTGATAATTGTCCTGTAGTGTACTCGAGATGTAAAAACATTTCTAAAGTTTGTAATTTCCATTTTAGAATGTCAGACTTAATTTGACCTAACGAAAATTGTATCAACCCATACAAAAAATTGCCATTACTTAGAATCCACATAATAATCCACATTTTCTGCTGTTGCACAATTATTTTCCTTCTGTAGCTAACAGGCTCAAATAAAAACCATACTTCTGTACACATACAGTACCAGTCAAAAGTTTGGACACACCTACTCATTCAAGGGTTTTTCTTTATTATGACTATTTTCTACATTATATAATAATAATGAAGACATCAAAACTGTGAAATAACACATATGGAATCATGTAGTAACCCAAAAAGTCTGAAACGAATCAAAATATATTTTAGATTTTAGATTCTTCAAAGCAGCCATTCTTTGCCTTGATGACGACTTTGCACACTCTTGGCATTCTCCAAACCAGCTTTTTGAGGTAGTCACCTGGAATGCATTTCAATTAACAGATGTGCCTTGTTAAAAGTTAATTTGTGGAATTTCTTTCCTTCTTAATTAAATAAAGGTTGAGCGAATCAGTTGTGTTGTGATAAGGTAGGGGTGGTATACAGAAGATAGCCCTAATTGGTAAAAGACCATATGGCAAGATCAGCTCAAATAAGCAAAGAGAAACGACAGTCCATCATTACTTTCAGACATGAAGGTCAGAACTTTTAAAGTTTCTTCAAGTGCAGTCGCAAAAACCATCAAGTGCTATGATGAAACTAGCTCTCATGAGGACCGCCACAGGAAAGGAAGACCCAGAGTTACAAGCCTCTGAAATTGCAGCCCAAATAAATGCTTCACAGAGTTCAAGTAACAGACACATCTCAACATCAACTGTCCAGAGGAGATTCTGTGAATCAGGTCTTCATGGTCGAATTGCTGCAAAAAAAACACTACTAAAGGACAGCAATAATAAGAAGAGACTTGCTTGGGCCAAGAAACACGAGCAATAGACATTAGACTGGTGGAAATCTGTCCTTTGGTCTGATGAGTCCAAATTTGAGATTTTTGGATTCAACCGCTGTGTCTTTGTGAGACGCAGAGTAGGTGAACGGATGATCTCCATATGTGTGGTTCCCACCGTGAAGCATGGAGGAGGAGGTGTGATGGTGTGGGGGTGCTTTGCTGGTGACACTGTCAGTGATTTATTTAGAATTCAAGGCACACTTAACCAGCATGACTACCACAGCATTCTGCAGCAATACACCATCCCATCTGGTTTGCGCTTAGTGGGACTATCATTTGTTTTTCAACAGGACAATGACACAAAACACACCTTCAGGCTATGTAAAGGCTATTTGACCAAGAATGAGAGTGATGGAGTGCTGCATCAGATGACCTGGCCTCCACAATCACCCGACCTCAACCGAATTGAGATGGTTTGGGATGAGTTGGACCGCAGATTGAATGAAAAGCAGCCAGCAAGTGCTCAGCAAATGTAGGAACTCCTTCAAGACTGTTGGAAAAGCATTTCAGGTGAACCTGGTTGAGAGAATGCCAAGAGTGTGCAAAGCTGTCATCAAGGATGGCTACTTTGAAGAGTCAAACATATAAAATATATTTTGATTTGTTTAACACTTTTTGGGTTACTACATGATTCTATATGTGTTTTTTTCATAGTTTTGGTGTCTTCACTATAATTCTACAAATTTGTAAAATTGTAAAAATAAAATAAATTCCTTGAATGAGGTGGTGTGTCCAAACTTTTGACTGGTACTGTATGTGTCTTAGGGGGGTTTGTTCTGCTTTTACTAAATAGGTATGGTATTTCTTTACAAAATATTTCGTCCCAAAATTTGCTGAATATCTAAGTCAAGACATTATTCTGAAATGGTTGTGTGATAGTTGTGAAATGGTTGTGTGGTAGTTGTGAAATGGTTGTGTGATAGTTGTGAAATAGCTGTGTGATATTTGTGAGACAGTTGCTTGATAGTTGTGAAATGGTTGTGTGATAGTTGTGAAATGGTTGTGCGATAGTTGTGAAATGGTTGTGTGATAGTTGTGAAATGGTTGTGTGATAGTTGTGAAATAGCTGTGTGATATTTGTGAGACAGTTGCTTGATAGTTGTGAAATGGTTGTGTGATAGTTGTGAAATGGTCGTGCGATAGTTGTGAAATGGTTGTGTGATAGTTGTGTGCTGGTTGTATTGTGTTTGTTTGTACTTCCAGGGC